>NW_026712363.1:25634273-25825239 GCF_030504385.1 Musca domestica | reverse complement strand
ATGTTAATTTCGTGTTCTATGAGCTTCATGGGTATTTAAAATGTTTACCCTTCGTGGGGGAGGTACCAGATAGAGTGGACCGATATACTCCATCTCTTCACCGTATCTTGTGTTAGTAGAAATAATGGAATGTGTGAAATATGAAGAGAACCAGGGGCTTATTTCGGATTTTATAATCATTTTGATTATTCAAAACTTTGACCCTTTGTGGGGGAGGTACCAGAAGGAGTGGACCGTATATATCATCTTCACACCAGACCTTATGTTAATAAAAATATTGGGATATGTGTAATTTGGGGACAATCGGACTCGTACATCACATTTTATAAGAGTTATAATTATTCACAATTTGACCCTATGTGGGGGAGGTACTTGATGGAGCGGACCGATATTGTCCATTTTCGCACCGGACCTAGCACTGATGCAAACATTAGGATTTGCAAAGTCGGAGCAAAATCGTATTATCCTTTCCCTGTCCGTGCAGTAAATTGTTTTCTTTGAAAATTTTTGACATTTTGTGGGGGAGGTGCCGGAAGGAGTGGACCGATTTTGCCCATATTCGAACTCGATCTAAGTTTGACAACAGCTTTATGATGTACCATGTTTGGTCCAAATGGGATACTCCATTCGAGAGTTTTGGGCGCACCAGCCAGTCAGAGAGACCGACGGACGGGCATCGCTAAATCGAATCCAAATGTCTTGAAACGTAATTGGACCAAAGAGACCCAGGGTCTAAAATCGTTATTTCGTTGAGGCACGTTTTGACCTATCAAATGACATATACCCTGTCTAACCATTGGCTGAGGGTATAAAAATCTTGATTATACCTGGCTGTGGATTTATAATTAAAAAAGTCCATGTACCTATTTTCAAAGCAACCTCACAAAAATGTATTTTAAAAAATTTTCTTGAATTTCAAAACTATAATCGTCCGATTTACAAATCCGGATATATATTTCCCTCCATGTTAACTTCACCGAACAAATGTTTTATCTCATTATTGTCATTCACACAAAAAACGCATTTCAAAACTCACCGAATCTGTACATTTCCATGATCATGATGACATTTTGCATTTCCATTATTATTGTTGTTGTTGTTATGTAAATTACATTATTTAACAAATGTGAACGCTTTGCAAACATTTTGTCAGAGTAGTTGGTATTATTTGATTTAATTTGCAAAAGTAAAAATTGTTAACACTTTATTTAGCAAAAAATTTCTTCTTGTTGTTTGTTTAAAAAGCAAACATGGACGTCTTCCAGCCACAAAATAAACTAGAAGCAGTTCAAAATAAAATAAAACACACACACTACGCGACACCACGCTTAACAGGTCCAGTAAACGAAGAAAAACTTTCACACAAGTGTTTACAAGCAACAGCAACTTGTCAAAAGAAATGGATGGCAGTTAGAGTTGTTCAGCAGCAGCAGCCAGCCTGACCAACGTTGTTGTGTTTTTAGGGGGAAGTTGTTATTTTTTATTTTTTTTTTTAGTTTCAGATTTTATTTCTCACTTCCGTCTAGTTTGGATTGCCGAGCCAACAATTACCGCATTTGTCGCTACACCGAAGAAATGTGGAAACAGATTGCCGGACTGCAACTTAAATTGGAAAAAATTGTGAATCAAAGAAATTACTTTTTATCAAAACAGCGGTGACGTGAAAGGGAGAGTGTCTCTGAGCGAGATAGAGAGAGAGCGAATGTGCAACAAACCCCACTATGGATCTGATAAGATCACAAGAGAAAGAGTGCCTTTCTGGAAATAAAATATAGATGACGACGGACAACTTAAGTTGTGTCAAGTGTCAACTTTTTGCCTCTCCTCCAAAGAGAGAAGGCTCCGTACAAAACAAAACAATTGATTTGGCTGACTGACTGTGAGTTGGCACAAAAGAAAACTGCAAACGCGCGTTTTGTTTGCATTTTAATTGAACAGTTGTTATAAAAAACTATATAATTTAAATTATTAACTAAGTTTAAGTTATTTTATTTATTAAAAAAGGCAAATAATTGCCTGTGCACATGTCGAATGCTGTAATCAGCCTGTTGGAAGGGGAAAACTGCAAGGCTTATGGCTGCAATGGAATAATGTCAAGGCCTTTTGGACAAGGTCATAGGCAGTGCTTAGGTTTTACATTTCTTTGTGGGAATGAAAAACGGAAAGAAATTGAGGAATAAGAAGAAATGGTGAAAAGGGAATACATATGTATGTAACTATGTTTTTAGGAAGACTGTTTCAAATTTTTTATTTCTAGAAACATAACGCTGTACATGCAAGGAAAAAAGAAAGGATAGATTAAAGTAAAATGGGGAAAAGTTAAAAAAAATAAATGTGTACCTAGGAATATGTTTATAGGACGCTTATTTTAACCGCAATTCATTGTAACACTATACAGAGGACCCCACCCAAACTCAAGCAAGATGAATCAACACCCAATCGTTTCAAGAAGAAACTAAACTATGTAGAGAGAAAGGTCCAACGAACGGGAGCTATTGTCTTCTGTGTGTCTACAAGCTTATAAACGACTGAAGCGTATTGGTCACTAGGAACAACGAGGTTAGCAGTCCGGTAACATATACGTCGATAGCCAAGCGTCACTGAAAACCTTAAACTTCTCTACCATTAAGTCTAGCGTTGTTTTGGACTGCAGGAGATCCTTGGAAACACTAGGATGTCCATCAAGCTCTGTTGGGCTCCTGGTCATTACAATATTCCAGGCAACGAGACAGCAGACGAATGGCTAGCTAGGATTCGAATCAGCAGCGGTCAAACCACCCCTGTGCCACTTCTTACAGATAATTCATAACCACTACCTGAGAGAATTCAATAAAAATGGCTGGACGAAAGGGATGCAGCATCTCCAAAAGAATCTGGCGCATACTTCGGAGAAGAGAACAAAGTCGCTACCGTCCTTGTCGAAACCTGATTTAAAACTTGTGTTGGGTATCTTCACAGGTCACTGCAAGGTGAGGGCAATGACCTAGAAATGGAACAGCGATGATATTGATTGCTGTAGAATCTGTCAAGACGATTCTCTGTTACTGTCCAGCACTCATTAACATGAGACACAGCTTGATGGGGAGCAAGTGTCACATGATTTGTCATCGTTCTATAACTGACCCTACAGTAATTCTTCGACACGGCAAAATTTCTAGCCGTGGATCACCCTTATAACTATATCTTCTTCCAGTAATATCTTCACTTTTTTCCACCATTTTTTCTTCTTCCACAGGTCTCCAAGCGGAGCGGTTACCAAACGGCAACCGAGCGTTCTTTAACATTAACCTAAAGTCCAACGATATAACAGAGATCCTTTAGATAAGGAAAGCTAGCAGACTGATCTTAGCATTCATAGCATGTAGTTATAGATTAGAGTACGAAATCCATTCTCGAAGTCCCACCCCAGGATGATGCATAACGTCTGCCCATTTGCGATATCACAATGCGCTGAATCTGCTAACAACAACAATAATTTCTTATCAAATCAAAATCAAGAGGAAGTCCTTGAAAAATGTTAAAAGAAACTCGGAAAGTTATCATTAATACCTTGAAAAAAAAACTAAAACCATTATTTTTTTACAGAAAGTCTTCGAAATATTCACGATTTCACTTCAAGAAATCTCAATCTTAATCTTTTTGGCATGGAAGTCATCGAAAAATTCAAGATTTTAGCTTCCTTTACAAGTATTAAAGAAAGGCCCTCGAGCGTTTGCCAAAACATATATATATATTTTAAAACCCCCTCTTCTTGTCGGTAGCCGTTGACAAGTATTTTTTAAAAGATCCTAGATTCATGGCCAAACATTTCGGCCAGCTATAATCCCTTTTGAGGTCTTCCAAAATGTTATCCACAAATCATTGGCAAGATGTGGTCAGTTTTTCGCACCAGACCTAAATCAGACACAAATATTACAATAAACGAAGTGTCTATCAAAATCGGATACTTCTTTCGATTTCTGCGAAATTTTTGTCGGTTTGTGGGAGAGCTATTCTAGGAATCATTAAGTTGTCCTTAAAAAAACCCGCAATATACCTCTAATGATTGTTAAAAAAATATTTCAAGTAAATCTATAATTAAAGACCTTATCACAAAATTTATTTGCTATAAACAATGTTCTCATCAAAACAACTTTAATAATTTCAAGATTTTATGCTCTACAAAACGTGCCAAAAGTAGGGAAAATAACCATGGAATATCTTCAAACGAATGACTAGGCACAAAAAAAAAACAAAATGGAAAACACCATTTATTTTTATTAAACGTGAGGTAAGCATTTTCATAATTCACGTGCTTATCATCGCTGATATTTTTTGTCTCATGGAAAAATAATCATCATTTCTATTTTTTTTATTAACAACAAAACGAGGCCAAAATGAGATTAATGTTATTGTTTATTAGATTTTTTGACGGATACTTGTAAAAAATAGAGATAGGACAACAAAACTGGAACGCGTGATTTTCCACACGTTTCAAAAAGTATTGCTTTAAACCATAGGAAAGCTAACGAAAGCGTGTGAAGATAAGAGAACTATCAATTAATTGGAATAAAGGATAAAGTACAAAAGGGCTCAAGATGAACTGCTTGATGGATAGACCTAGATGATGGCTTCTTAGAAAAATATTATTTAAAAAAAATAGCAGGTTATGGCTTTTTGAAAACGTTTCTTTAAAAAATGTCCGGTGATGGCTTCTTGAAAAAAAAAAAAATACACGTTAATGTTTCTTTTTAAATTCTCTTTATAAGCCAAATTGATGAATATTTGACAAAAAAAAGAAACAAGTGAAATAATAGGTGTGTCTGGTTACTTTCCTGCAGGAATTGTCCAGTAACTTCTTTCTGAGAGAGTACGGTAGTTTATTCTCTTTTGCAAGGAAAATGCGAAAAGTAAACATACGGTATTCCTGCAGAAGCTTGCAACTAATCAGCTGATCAACTCAAAACAAACCAATTTGTCCCCCATAAGGAGAATTAAACAAAGGAAGCAATACTAATTTTACAAGTTTTTTAAATAAAAATGTTGGAAATAGTCTTTTATTTTCTTATTACATATAATATTTACGCTTTTCACATTTTGTGAAGTTGTTCTCCAAAAACTATTAGTCTTGCTAATTCCAAAAAAAATTTTTCAAATTGAAAGCACAAAAATAAATAAACAAACAATAGAAAACATCTGATTGAATGTCGATAAATGAGAAGAAGAAGAGTTGCAAGTGATTGCAAGAAGAAATTTTTCCTGCAAGAATTTGCAAACTCTCACTGAAAGAACTGTCAAAATTTCTCTCTCCAACCGCTCTCTTTTGCAGAACTTTTGGGTTAACAGACGACTTCCAGTAACAATTTGTAAACAATTGTTACAAATTTTAGGGTAACCAGACACACCTAATATCAGTCGGTTTTCGCCGACATATATACCCTTTGCCTTGAGTTATGTTTATTCAAACTGTTGACCTTTATGGGGGACCGATTCGTATCTGACCTAAGACTGATATTTGGACTATATCGACTACACTCTATACTTTACAGGGTGTGGTGAAAAAAACTGCAACCAACTTCAGACTGCTGTCATTTCTTAGCCACTCATCCGACAGCTTTTAAAATTATTCCAGTGACAGCTCATTATATTGTTTATAAGCGTACAAAACATTTTGGTGAGAATTTCAGAGAAAAAAGTAATTCGTGATTGAATTCAAGCGTGATTATATTTGGCTGGAAAACCACAAAGTGGTTATCGTTAGAGCACTCCAACGTTTAAATGTGAATAAATCTTTTGTGTCTCGTACCAGCGCTGGTTACCGTGACACTGGTAGCGTAGCCCGACGTCAAGAAAGTGCACGGAAGAAAACACCAACATCAGCAGAAATGGTTCGAAAAAGTAAAGAAGCGACTTGATCGAAACCCGCGTCGCAGTGGCCGAAAAATGGCTCGTGAACTAAACATATCGCAATATTCCATTCGGCAAATATTGAAAAATTAGCTCGTGGTAAAGCCATTGAAAAAGTGCAAGAACTGACACCGCAACAGAAATAAAATAGACTCAACGAGCTAAATAGTTGCTTGGCTTGGCCGAAAGTGGTGAACTGGCCGAATTTGGTTTTCTCCGTTGAGAAAACATTCGTGTTTACTTGCCAAAGAGGTCAGCTGAAAATGTGCACCTTCGGTTGGCCACCAGAAACTTGGAAACTTGCGGCCATGATGATGGTGTGGGCCGCCATAACAGCCGATGGTCGCTCTCCGCTCCTTTTAATCGACCGAGGCATCAGAATAAATGCCGAATAATATAGCGAAAATATTCTGAAGGGTGTATTAAAGCCTTGGGCACGCAGACATTTTGGCCGCAGACCTTGGACATTCCAACAGGACTCAGCATTTTGGATTTTATCCAAAAAAAAAAAATTAAAAAAATGTAAAAATTATGGCGTTTGTTTTTTTTGTCTCACCCTGTGCAAGTTTGCCCAAAAAACATTCCCTGGCCAAGTAGACCACCCTGCTCTTTTAACCCTACATTTCTCCTATCACCAACAACTTTACCCCTTTGGAAAAAAAATTGCCCCTGGAAACATTTCTAGTTTTAAGAGCATGATATGCCAATAAAATAAAACGAAAATAATACACTGGAATATCTGTCAACAATGACAAGGCAAAAAATTGAAATAAACAATATTCCCAAAGTGTTTCATGTTTGCAAATCTTTATCATTCAAATGCAAATATTTCGAATTCTGAAAATTGGACTTGATTAAAATTAGGGGGAAAAAGATTAATGCTGTTGGGTTGATGATTGTTGGGGAGGTGTGGCCAAGTAGATTCAAGTAAGAGATAAGGAAACGAGAACAAGTAAAAAACCTGTAAGTTCGGCCGAACTTTGAATACCCTCCACCATTTGAAAGGAATTTGGCAATTTTCAAAAAAAAAAAAAAAATAAAATAAAATCCGTTAGAAATTCTGTTAAAATCTTAATACCGAAAGTAGCCGTAGGCCTAAACTACGACGTGGACCTGCATAGGCAACTTTTGTTATAAGCCATTACAATATTCAAATGCGAAACTTGAAAAAATCCGGTGAATAATGTAGCTAAAATCATCCATATAGGGAGGTACTATTATATGGGGGTCTATACTAAAATGTGGACTTGCACAGATAATTTTCTGCCTTAGGCTGTAGTATTCATTACGAACTTCAAATACCAAATTTGAAACAATTCCGATGAATAATGTCGCTAAAATCATCAAAATACCGAATATCGGGAGTTGCCGTTATATGGCGGCTATATGAAGACGTGGACCTGCATAGGCAATTTTCTGTCTCAGGCTGTAGTATTCATTATGAACTTCAAATACCATTTTGAAACAATTCCGTTGAATAATGTCGCTAAAATTATCAAAATTACTAATATCTGGAGGTATTGCTGTATGGAGGCTATACGAAGACGTGGACCTGCACAGACAATTTTCTGTCTTAAGCTGCAGTATCCATTACGAACTTCAAATACCAAATTTGAAACAATTTCGGTGAATAATGTCGCTTAAATCATTAAAATACCGAATATCGGGAGGTACCTTTATATGGGGGGCTATACGAAGACGTGGACCTGCATAGACAATTTTTTGTCTTAGGCTGTAGTATTCATTGCGAACTTCAAATACCAAATTTGAAACAATTCCGGTGAATAATGTCGCTAAAATCGTCGACATACCGAATATCGGGAGGTACTGTTATATGGGGGCTATAGCAAAACGTGTACCTATATGGCCCATTTTCAATACCAAAAGTCCTGCAGACATAGTATACATTTGAGTAAAATTTCATCAATCTACTTCATTTCGTTCGGAAGCTAGAGTGATTTCCACCACAGACGAACAGACGGATAGACGGACGGACATCGCTAAATCAACATAGAATTTGTGGAATCTAAAATGTTTATTTCGAGGTGTTACAAACGGAATGACAAACTTAATATAATATACCATACTATGGTGGAGGCTGTACAAGGGGTCTACTGGCCTTCTATCGAAATTTTAATGCATAAAAGACCTGGATTTTAAGATTTTCTTTAGCATTTCTTAAAATAATTTGGTGTTTATAATTTTCTCCAAAAAGCAAAGAAAAAAACTACTCTTCACACTCAAATTTAGGTCAAGAATTTCAAAGTCACAGAGATCGGAGATCTCTCACAGAAAATGTACGTATGCAAATCTTGAACAATACCGATACATGAACGCACACATCAACACATAGCCACAACAAACGACGACGGACATTTCATACTTGGTTGAAGTAGTCCAGTAGTGTGGATGTGTGGATGTTGGTCAGTTTTGTGTTTGAGGTATTTTTTTTCTCTTTTAAAAATCTCTGCAGTAACACCTCCTCTTGCGATAAGGTATTTACCGGCAAAGAAAAAGCGGAAAATCAACTATGACGAATTTGTGGCAAAAATAAAATAACAAAAACATAAAAATCGCATAATTATTTGGTCATTCAACTCTTTCTGTGTCTCCCTGCAATTTTGAATATTGAAATTTTTAATGTATTCAAAAATTATGATATAAACTAAAAACACAAACTGGTTCTGTGCTCGATAAGCTGGTATGGACAATAATGGAGAAATGGTCTTATCCTAAAGAAATGATGGGTTACCAATTGTTGATATTTCTCAGACCTGGGCGCACTATTGTTATTTCTGTCGTACTGAGACACTATCCTCTTAATTCGGTTAAGGACAAAACGCAAAACAACCAATGCTCATGTGGGTCTTGAACTTTCCACAAAATCATGCAAAATCGATCTAATCTTTATTGCTTGTTTTCGTTCAACGTAAAGGTTAAACATCTTGACATTGAAGAAATTGTCAGGTTAATAGAAGTTTGTGATAAGATATGTAAGTGATAATGTAAAGGAAAGAGAAGTAAAAACGTTCTAAGTTCAGCCTGGCCGAATTATGAATACCCACCACCATTTGGAACAAATTTGGCAATTTTCAAAAAAAAAATCCGTTAAAAATTCTGTTAAAATCTTAAAAATACCAAATGTAGCCGTTATATTAGGGTCTAAACGACGACGTGTACCTGCATAGGCAACCTTTGTCATAAGCCATTGCAATATTCAAATGCGAAACGGGAAAAAAATCGGTACCGTTATAAAGGGGCTATACCAAAATGTGGACCTGCACAGACAATTTTTTATCACAGGCTGTAGAATCTATTGCGAACTTCAAATACCAAATTTGAAACAATTCCGGTGAATAATATCGCTAAAATCATCAAAATACCGAATATTGGGAGGTACCATTATATGGGGGCTATACCAAAACGTTGACCTGCACAGACAATTTTTTGTCACAGGGCGTAGTATCCATCGAGAACTTCAAATACTAAAATTGAAACAATTCTGGTGAATAATTTCGCTAAAGTCATCAAAATACCGAATATCGGCAGGTTACGTTATATGGCGGCTATACGAAGACGTGGACCTGCACAGACAATTTTCAGTCATAGGCTGTAGTATACATTGCGAACTTCAAATACCAAATTTGAAGCATTTCCGGTGAATAATGTCGGGCCGCATCAGATCAAGAGATAGCTTCATGATTCAGGGAGCCAGGATCGGCAACCTCTTTGGAAAAATAATGACCAACTCTGTCTTTTTTGAGTATCAAAATTAACTACATTGAAAACGGACTGAGATTTCTGATTTGTGCATATACAAATCGGTCTGGTGTGAAAATGGGATAATTCGGTCAACTCCTTCTGGCACCTCCCCCATAAAGTGTCTAAATTTTGAATGTCCATTAAGCTCATAAAACGCGAAATTAACATCCGATTCCATTCAGACTTGGCAAATCTCAATATTCCATCAAAACAAGATCTGTTATAAAGATGGTAGAGATCGGACCGTTTCTTCTGGTACCTCCCCCATATCGGAATCACGATTTAAAAAACAAAACGCTCAAAGAAAACGATATAAGCATCCGACTCTCTTCAAATTTCACACATACAAATATTTTACTAACGCAGGATCTGTTGTAAAGATGATGTATTTCTGTGAACCCCTTTTGGTACCTCACCCACAAAGAGTCACCATTTTCAACACTTTTTTTTTTGGCGAAACAAGTTGGGAATTCTTTACAACTTACTGTGTCCAAACATTTCTCTTGACCAGAAATCTGATATGAATACGTTATTTATCGAAATTTATGATTTCGCATAAAATTGGATATAAATGTTCGATTTCTTCAAATTTTGCACATGCCAATATTTTTATCTGTATTAGATAAAGCATGAAAATGGAATACTCCGGCCCGCAATGTCTGTTACCTCACGCATATTTCCACATGGTTCAGTGGTAGAAACGAGAATTTGGTTCCAAAGAATGCAATACAAAAATAACTAGGTCTAAACAAATTTTCAAGAAACTGTGAATTTTGTGGTTTTGTGACGAGTTCGGTACCAAAGAAGTCTCACACATATGTAGAGTAATGTTCTAAAGAGTATCATTACCTATTTGAAGTATACTTTCTATAAAGCCGACTAAAGAGTATCATTATCTATTTGAAGTATACTTTCTATAAACCCGACGACTTTTAGCCGATGTTTAGTCGCTAATTTTTTACATTTCCTGATGGGGTTTTACCATCTTCGAACAATTCATTTGCTCTACATATGTTAAGAAGTCATTCGAAGCCAATTCTTTGATACACGTCACATTAGGACAATGTCAACATTGCACCGCACCAATAAGAATGTAGCAATAATAAACATTTGACACATGTCAATAACTCATTTCCTGTTTGGCTTACATACTTCACAACATCTCTGGAACACGTTTATATATGTATGTAGGTCAACAGCTGTTTCAAATATGTAAATACATACATACTTATTTGATAACCCAAATAACCTAATTAGAATTTTTTAATCGTCATATCCCAAACATATAGAACTTACCGTTTTTTGTCGTTCTTGCTAGTCTCTGGTGTTTCACTCATAATGACAATCAATGGTTGGTCTTGTTGTTTAAATTTGTTATTGTTGGGGTATTTGTATTAAAGAAAAAAAATTTACACAGAACACGAAATTCCGTTGGCAGTAGACAATAAAAAGCGGTAACGAGGAGATAAGTCTTAGTTTATCGAACGTAAAAAAATACCATACGCTGCAACCAACTACCCGTCAAGTCAATTGTTTATCTCCAACTATAAGTGCGGACTTTTTTCTCTTTATTATTTGCTTTATGAACTTATTTTTTTTGGAATTTCTAGGCACCACACAACAACAAAATTACACTACACACAGATACTGGGGTGGCGCAAGTAGAATAAGAAAAAACACCCATACATAGGAGATGCAACATATGCTTTGTTGCGTTACACTATTCCAAATAAATAATGGTGGCGCTTAATTTCTGTGATGTTAATTTAAACAATTTTGGATATATTTATTCGTTTTACATTTATTATTTTGCATTTTTCATTGATAATGTTGTGTTTTATGAAAATGCTCTCTCTCATTCACACAGTTTCTCTCAGCTGAGTTGACAGTCGCCAATCACTGACGAGTGATAACTCAGGTCGTTGCCGGCTATTCACTGGAAAATGTGGTACCAACAAGAACGACACCTTTCCATGAATATTCATCCGTTACAACGCAACCAAATATTTAATTGAATTCATTTGTATAATATAAGGCCTTAAGACCATAGAATCATATTATACATGGTACAACAAAACGGTAAGGTAGAGCCAGCAGCTGATTACAATTTTTTTTCTAAGTATGCCCGACTTCTGCCAATTTTGTGTATGTATTTATTATTTTGAAAAATGAAAAAAAAAATCTTTTCAAACCAATGTGTGGAAGAATCGTACACTGCGGCTTGCGCATCAAAGCTATTACCCGTTTAGCCATTAAATTGAAATTTGAACAGTTTGGATTATATTTTGATAGAAAATCCAGACATTCCATTTATTTTTCGCACCCGTTCTAAAAAAAGGAAAATATGAAAAAAAAATGAAAACAACTTTTTGTATATAATTTTGAATGGGTCTGACAGGAAGCGGGCGTTGCCTCAGGGATGTATTTCTGTACTTTTACGAAGCTGTTCTACCTCTTTATTGTACCATGTCGGTTAATACGAGCGCAGACGGACCATCGGCTGTTATGGCGGTCCACACCATCACCTTGGCCGGCGCTTGAGTTCTGTTGGCCAAACGAAAGTGCACATTTCACCTGGTCTCTTTGGCAAGTATGTAAACGCGATCATTTTGTTTGTTTAGAAACTGCTGGACAACTATTGTTTTCTCATCGGAGAAAACCAAATTCGACAGTTCACCATTTTCGGCCAAGCGAAGCAACTCTTTAGCTCTTTTGAGTCTATTTTCTTTCTGGTGCGGTGTAAGTTCTTGAACTTTTTGGAATTTAAATGGCTTTACCCTGAGCTCTTTTTTTCAACATTTGCCGAATGGAATATTGCGATATGTTCAGCTCACGATCAAGTCGCTTCTTTACTTTCGAACCATTTCTGCTGATGTTGCTGTTTTCTTCCGTCCACCTCCTTGACATCGGGCTACGCTACCAGTATCACGGTAACGAGCGATGGTACGAGACATAAAAGATTTATTCACATTTAAATGCTGGAGTGCTCTAACGGATATCCACTTGTGGTTTTCAGCCAAATATAAAGAAATCACACCATTACGCTTGATTTTCATCACGAATAACTTATTTTCTGGAAAATTCTCACCAAATGCTTTTGTATCCAAACTTGTTAACAATATAATGAGCTGTCACTGGAATAATTTTAACAGCTATTGGATGAGTGGATTAGAAATGATAGCAGTCTGTAGTTGGTTGCAGTTTTTTCATCTTACCCTGTATGGCTGTATGGTTATTCAAAAAAATATTAATGATTTGATTTGCTCTTAAGTAAGGAAAGACTTGATAATGGAATTGTAGAATTTGTCTTCAAAATTTCATTTGGCTGCGACAATATCGCATGCAAAACAATAAAGGTAAACTCATTTGCTAAATTGAATATGGCAACCCTTTTCTGACGAATTCGACCTTGTCATTTTTTAAATAAAATCTATTTTCATATCTAAAATATGTTCGTATGACGAGTGGCAGATTTAAAAAAAAAAATAAATATTTTATTTTTGACGTTCCTTGGAACGTAAAAACAGTTGTTTATTCCATAACTCAGGACTTAAACATATAAAGATAAATATTTCAAACTCATTAAGTGGAGTACATAGGAAATAAAAAGAATACAGGTAATCGCATCGACACAGCTGCTGGGACAATGAACTGTCAAATCATTTTGGGAATTGAAAATTTTGAATAAAAAATTATTCAAATTTGTAAAAATTATTAAAAATATATATATTTCCAATTCGGACTTGTGTTGCCCATTTGGTGCACAATTAATTTAAAATCGGACAAAAATATATATGGGAGCTATATCCAAATCTGAACCGATCTCGATAAAATTTGGCAAATATATTTCTGAGCTATATTTGATATATTTCCCTCAATATCGTTGTTACGAGTGCATTACGGTTGTGGGTAACAAATATAATAAATCGGATGAACAATATATATGGAGGCTATAGCTATATCTGAACCGATATTCACCAAATTTGATATACTAGCTTCTCAATTCGGTCGTAAATGCCAAATTCCATCCCATTTAGACAAATATTAGACGTTTGGTGCACAATAAAAGGTAAATCGGACGAAGTTATATATAGGAGCTATATCCAAATCTGAACCGATCTCGATAAAATTTGGCAAATGTATTTCTGAGCTGTATTTGAAATATTTCCCCAAATATTGTTGTTGCAGAGTGCATATTACGGCTGCGGAGAACAAAAATAACAAATCGGATGAACAATATATATGGGAGCCGATTTCGATAAAATTTGGTATACTTATTTTCAGGCCTAATTTGGGTTTATATGCAAAATTCCATTCAATTCGGGCTGATATTACTCGTTTGGTGCACAATAAAAGGTAAATTGGACGAAGATATATATGGGAGCTATATCTAAATTTTGACCGATTATCTCCAATTTCAATAGGGTTCGTCCTTGGGCCAAACAAATGATCTGTGCAAAATATCATCTGGATTGGGCAATAAATGCGACCTGTACTTTGTTTACAAAAATACATGGATATGCATACATTGACTCAGAATGTGATTCTATGCAGATCATCAAAAGGAACTATGGGTCTATCTCGTTTCCTTTTGCCTGTTACAAACAAATGCACAAAGACATAATACCCTGACCACCTTGTGGTGTAGGGTATAAAATTTGACATATCAATGTTCCCAAGCGTTGATGCATCTACCTGTATTCTTCTGCCATGATAAAAAGGGTTAATAGAAAAGTGTGAATGTTTGGGATTGAAAGAGCCCACATTAAAAAGAATTAAAATAGTTTTCTAAAAATATCCTTTCTTTTATTACAGGTTTGGATCATGGCCTACATAAGGCCGGCCAGTAAGCCCATCTGGCAGAGTCAAATCACAACAGTGCATAAATTGTTGTCCACAGTAGATGTCCTGGACTACCCTATGTAGCCTTGGCATGAACCATGCGTATTTGAATAATACGGCAGGGTGATTATTTTGCATGTCAATGTTAAAATAAATAAATTTTATGTTTTAAAAAATAAAAAAGATATCTCCAGTTTTTTTTTTGCTTATAAACAAATTTATTACAATAGTGTATTTGTTGTGGTGAGTCGAATTTTCTGCATCAATATTATTTATTAAATAAATTCTTTCTATTTTACTTAATGTCAAGGCCAACCTTTATTCCACTTAATCTCATGTGTATAGATTACAAAAAAAAAAACTTTCATTTTTTATTGTTGGCCTTAGTTTATGAATATTTGTATAAGTTTAGGACATTTTTTCTGTTAACATGAAACCCCGCTTTAATTCAGTGGACAAACAAACAGTCATTTAACTATTGGCTTCAATTTCTTTGTAGACTTCACGTTTATATTCATCTAGGCCGCCTTCGATTGCTCGTACAGTTCGATTGCCACAGACCCATAGTTCTTTGCAAACAACCTTAATGAGGCGTTCGTCGTGAGATACCAGAATGACACCACCCTAAAGGAAGATACATTGAAAAAAAAAAAAAACATTATATATTGTGTTATGGAAAATTGCGCAAAATTGCGAACCTTGAAAGCATTAATGGCCTTTCCTAGGGCATCTATTGTTTCGATATCTAAATGATTTGTAGGTTCATCGAGTACTAAGAAATTTGGCTCAGCTGAAATGCAAAAGATTTGATATTTGTGTCCACTGCGAAAGTACGAAATTAAAACAAATCCATACATACCCATACACATTTTCGCCAAGGCTACACGGGATTTTTGTCCTCCCGACAAACTGGCCAGACTTTGTAAAGCCAAGGTGCCGGATATACCAAAACTACCGAGTTGACGGCGATACTCTTCATCGGGCCTGCCGGGAAACAATTCAGCCAATACCCCGACACATGTCAAATTCATATTCAAATGATCAACGTGATGCTGGGCGAAATAACCTATTCTGAGACTGCGATGAAGTGTTATGTTACCAAGTGGGGTTGTCAGTTGACCCACAATAATTTTTAACAGTGTCGATTTACCTGCACCATTTTCACCAACCTGTTGAATGCAAAGCATAGGTTAGGTAATTACAAAAACACGCACCTTAAAATCGCATACATACAATGCAAATTCTTGAGTCTGAGGTAGCTGAAAGATTGACATTCTTAAAGACGGGTAAGGTATCCTTTGGATTGTATCTAAATTCAATGTCGGATATTGCCAACACGGGTGGATTTAATGGTTCAACATCGGGGAATTTCAGTTTGACTTCAACTTCCTTTTCAACTGGTTTCAATTCAGGCCTAAATTCAAATTCAATTTTAACTAAATCAAATATCGATATATTCCGCAAAAACTTACAGTTTTTCCAACATTTTGATTTTTGATTGTACCGAAGCGGCACGATTTGCATTGTAACGGAAACGATCAATAAACTCTTGGACATGTTGTCTATGGGCCATTTGGGCTTCATATTCACGTCTTTGGGCCTTCAGCTTTTCGTTTTTGGTCTTCTCAAACTGTTCGTAGTTGCCTCTAGGAAAGACAAGAGGAAATTACTTTAATTTTCATTGTTATATAGAAGTTCGTACTTGTAAGCTTCCAGTTGTTGGGAATGTAAGTGAATAATATCTGTTGGTACGGTATCCAGGAAGTTGCGATCGTGGGAAACAACCAATATGGTGGTGGGCCAAGTTTGCAGATACGTTTCTAACCATATAATGGCTTTAATATCCAACATGTTGGTAGGTTCATCAAGCAACAGCAGATCGGGTCGTGAAAACAAAGCTCTGGCCAAAGCTAAACGCATACGCCAACCACCGGAAAATGACTTGGTCGGTCTCTGTTGCATGTCGGTGTCGAAACCCAAACCTTTTAGAATCACAGATGCTCGCGCCACTGCCTTGTCGGCTTCGATGTTTTGCAATGCCGTATACACTTCGCTCAGTTCGGCATTCAATTTTGCATCCTGGGTACCGCTATTCAACAGTGACATAATTTCCTTTTCTCTGGCCAATAGTCTGGTACGTTCGGTATCGCATTCAAGCACACTGTCAACGGCCGGTGTATCATCGCCCACAACTTCCTGTTCGACATGAAGTACCGAAATGTGCGAAGGTATTTGTAATTGACGTTCGGATATCATACGTAATAGAGTGGTTTTTCCCAAACCATTACGACCCACAAGCCCATAGCGGCGCCCGAACGACAAAAGGAGATTGGCATTTTGCAGCAGTACCCTTAAAGGAAGTTAATTAATAATAGTTTATCATTAAAAATCAAACATAATCCTACTTGTCTCCGAATGCCAAATCAAAGTTCTCAATTTTAATGTCCATGGAGCGATTTGTTCCCTTGGCATCCATTTTTGTGGCTTTTTTATTCGTAACCTGGGAAGCTGTGGCTTGCTGTAACTTAACTGGAGCCTGAGGCCCCTTACTGGCATCTTGCCGCTTCTCTTGTTTCTGTTGTAGCTTGGCCTGGGCTTTCTCCAATTTTTTGGCATCAACTTTCTGCAATAAAATATATCATTTTTTTAAAAGTCAAATTCTTGGAGATCTTTTAATGAGTTTAAGCTATCATAAATACCTACATTGCCAGCATCTTTATTGACCAGCCATATGCTGTGCATGTCACTGTCACCGGATTCCATATTTTTGGCCATTTCAGCAATATTTACCGGAGCATTGAGCACCTTTTGTTGGGTGGTGTTGTTATTGCCAATATTCATGATATTAAAAAATTGCTCACACAGTTGACGAACATCATCCTCGGACTTTTCACTGTTGACACTTTGTAATATATCACCCACAGCATCGTAGATGTCATCAGCTGTTTCAAAATCCTCAATGGATTCGAGCACACCCTCAACATAATCCTTCGACTCATTGTCCATGGCCGGGAATTCCTTTTTCAGGATTGCAGTAAATTTACTCATTTTATTGGCGTCGCTGTTGCTCTTGTCGTATGGATGAATGGAAAAGGAAATTGTGGTCTAGATATATGATTTTTCCAATGGCGAGTATTTATGTGACCGTGAAAAACCGAAATACCCCTTTTGCAGAATCCACCGAGTTCAACTCTCACCAGTTGCTGCCAAGTGACGTGTGTCTGCTAGCTCTCGTTTGTTGATTAATTCTATTGAAATTTATTTTGTGAAATTCAGATGAGCGTGAGTTACAGTTTGTTGTTTAAGTTATCTTTAACACTCTGGAACACGCTACAATTGTATTTTTAATAATTTTCTGAATTCCCAACAAAAATTAATCAAACCACACGTCCCCAGCAATGCGTGAACTGTCAAAAGTGTTCTCTTATTCTTATTACGTTTAGCAGTCACAGTAAAATGGTAGCTCTTAAAACAGTAGAACAGGTTGAGAATTTTAACGGAAGCTATTTAAAAACAATTTAAACGTTTAGCCATGGTATAATTATTACAGGTAACAGCAAGTCCCAACTGATTTGACTCTAAAGTAATACAAGTGTCAAATTCGTTATGACGTTTTGTGATTTAATTCCATTTCGTGATATATAATAGGTATACCCCTTTTTTTTTAATAATTTTTTGCCTAACAATAGAAAAAAAATCGCCGTTGTACTTAACAAAACACCAAGGGCGATGGTTCGAAAACTTTTTTGCGGTTAAGGAACAGCGACACCACGTTAGATAAAATATTCGTATATTTCATGTTTCCTAAAATTGCAAAATGTTTAATACTTTATGTATGTATGCTTTTTGGGTTCAACTTGAAAGGGATGTTGCCTTTTCCACGATTTTCTAGTTATTGCTTGAAGTGTTGAAAGATAAGGACCAACAGCAAAAAACTATACATTCAGGGGAATAATGTGAAAGCATTAAAATTAAATATTTTAAGAACTTTTCTTCTGCATTTTTACTTTAATAATCTAAATTTTAAAAATGTATATTTTTGGAATTGAAATAATTTATTGAAAATTAATTATTTTGTTTACATTGTTGGACACATAACTCTGACACTTGTATTACGTACAAAAACAAATTTGTATGTGGTTGTTGTTACGATTGTTGTACAACAACACTTGCTGTTACCTGTAATATTCTACCATGACGTTTACCCATGATATCATGGTAGAAGAATATAGATATCGACACAGCTGCTGGGACAATGAACTGTCAAACCAATTTTGGAATTGAAATTTTTTAATGAAATTTTATTTAAATTTGTAGAAATTGTTAAAAAATGCATACAGTAACAACCTCCAATTGGCGTCGTATAGGAAAACATATACAAATCTACTTATTTTTGAAGAAATATTTAAAATTTTTTGACGTATCAATGTCCTCAAAGCGTTGATATACCAAAAATATTGAAAAATATCTCCAAAAATAAATTAATTCTAAAAGATTTTCTTATACAATGACATTCAGAGGTTGGTATGATAGGTGATTTTCAACAATTTTTACTAACTTAAATAAATTTTCATTCAAAATTTTGAATTCCAAAAATGTTTTGACAACTCATTGTACCTGTTCATGCGCCTACTTATATTATTTTACCATGCATTTTACAATGAAGACAAAGTAAGCGAACTTTGCGAAAACTGTTTCAGAACCTGCAAGAATCCAGGATGCAATAAGGAGGTACAACAGCTTCGTAAAACTACTGGAATACAGCCCATATTCTCAGGACGAACTTTTGCTCTGCAAGAATCTACTAGTTTTGCATTTTTTTTCGATTTCATAAAGAGAAAATCGGTTAACACATATATGACGCACTCTTTTACTAATTAGGAAAAAGGTAATTAGCATGGTTACCATGGTAGAAGAATACAGGTACAGGTGCATCAACGCTTAGGAACATTGATATGTCAACAATTTTAAAATGTTTTTGCATAAAGCATACAAGCATATTTTTACAAGTTTTCTTATACGATTTCAATCGGAGGTTATTAAAATATGCGTTCTTAAACAATTTTTACATTTACATTTTTAATTCCAAAATTGGTTTAACAGTTCAATGGCCCGTCTGCTGGCTGTGTCGATGCGCTTACCTGTATTCTTCTACCAATAGTTTCCGTTCCCTTACATTCTAACATTTCTTTCTTTTACTAGCTTTATAAAATATGAAAACTTTGAAAAACGAGAAAACTTTGTGGTGTCAACAAAATCGATGATTATTTTTTCTAAATATTGACATCTGTAAGCTATCCA
This sequence comes from Musca domestica, assembly GCF_030504385.1. Lineage (NCBI taxonomy): Eukaryota > Metazoa > Arthropoda > Insecta > Diptera > Muscidae > Musca > Musca domestica. The sequence continues at coordinate 25,805,448 of NW_026712363.1, read as the reverse complement.
TTCTTGGTGATTTCTTTGGATTGCATCAACTATCAGCTGTAAAACAAATCATATTTGTGTTGTGCTTTGAGGCCAAACATCGAACAAAAGAAAAAAGAAACAAATGAGCAAATGACCCAATCTTCAAAGCCAGTTGACTACCAAATTTAATGTTAAAATCATAGAACAAAAGATAAACAAATAGCCAATAAAGTGTATAAAAAAATTGATAATAAAACTGATTTTCAAAACTTGAAAATTTATGGGAACACCCTGTTATTGCGCCATGGATGAAAAAACCTGGTTTGCGACTCAACTAACCATGGTGTTTTTGTAGCTCGAGACGTATTTACTAACTGCACATTGACTCGCTCGTTACAATCACCGAATACGGGGAATAACACTGTTGAGCCAATTTATTGTATTTCATGATTTCAAGACAAACGCATTGCGTTCGCCGGATTAAATCAAAAACTTTAACGTATGTCTGGTTTATTTTACTGCCAACAAAAATATGTCCGAAATTTGCGAGTCTATCTTTGAAAAAAGAACATTCCAATATACTTGGAAAATTACAAACTGGTCTTTGATTATACCTGGAACAGTAGTGGAAGCCTCTACTATAAATTGGACGTGTGGCAATATAAAAACTACATGGTGTCTAAGTCTAAACAAATCGGTTCCGATAAGAATATCCGTCGATGTTGATCTTGGATTCGGACCCCTAAACTTAGTTTTTCGAATTTCTTTATCAGGGGTGAAAAACAATGAAGTGCAGTTTAATTATGTCGTCGAATGGATCGAAATAATAATAAAAATAATAAAACGCGGACTCGTGTCTTTGAGATACAACAGCGTGATATCGATAAGATTCTATCAGAGGATGCAGTGAAATTTATTTTCGACATACAAGAACGAGGGCAATACTATAATGTCAAATTGAAACCAATTCCCTTCGTTTGCAACTTGGCAAAAGATCTTTCCAAGATGTTATCCAGCGGAGAGTTCAGCGATGTAACTCTCGTTGCACAAGATGGAAGTGAATTTAAAGCCCACAAGTTTATATTGTGTGGGCGTAGCGATGTTTTCGCAGCAATGTTCCGTAATGAATTCCTGGAGAGCAAAACCAATCGTGTGTCAATTGATGATATGGACGCCGAGGTAATGCAAGAAATGCTAAAGCATGTATACACTGGGAGTGGAATACCCACACATATGGCTCCAAAACTCGCGGCTGTTGCCAACAAGTATGCACTTTTGGATTTGAAAAACATGTGTGAAAGTGTATTAAATGAAACAATGAATGCCGCTACAGCTGTTGATACGCTTCTATTGGCTAAAGGATATTACATGAAACGTCTTGAAAAAAATGCTTTTGATTTTATAGTATGTTGCAGGCCGTTCACATGCGGCGCAAAAAGGGAACAAATATATGGGGCCGTGTTTTTTGGCAAAACCTGTCCACAACCACCGCAGAAATTATCCCAATTCTGTTGGTAGTGCATCCCATAATTGGTCCTCAAATGGATTTGCTCAGTTTTCCTGGGTTTTTAGTGAGGATGCTTCGAGATTTCAATTTGCTTCTAATTTCTGCGGGGTGTGTAGTCTGGGTGGCGATGGGATCAAAATGCCGGAAATGGTTTGTTAGGGTTCGCTACGTACGAAATTAGGCTCGAACAGGGTTGAGTAAAAGAGTATTATAAAGGTAGTAAATGACAGGGTGACTCAGGCTAAGAAGTGACTAGGCAGCCCTATGATTGCTGAGTAGGTGGGAACCTACTATAAATATGATAAAAATTTTGTTTAGACACAATTGGAATGAATGATTATGAAAAAAAAGCGGCACGTTGAAATAAAAATTTAAGAAATATCAGAAGAATAGAAAAACAAAAGATTTCGAGAGAAATAATTAAAATGTTTTTGCTAATGTCTCGCTGCCGTATAAGGTTAAAGGAAATTGGCGTTGTTTGGGCGAGTTGGTAACGTATGTGAAAAGGGTTGGGCGAATAGTTAGACAGCCGTTGATTTTTAAATGAGAGACTCAGGGGTGAGGTGAAATGAGAATTCACAATAGAATAAAAAAATGGCTATTGACAGTTGAAAAGAAAAAGGAATGAAAATTGAAAATGGCTCAGGAAAATGGTGTTTCGTGGAAAATGAGCGTCTGGCGGGATTCACTGAGAAGAGGGGTATAAAAGGCTGCGAGCATAAGAAAAGCCAAAGTTAAGAATAAGACGTTACCGGTGAAACTTAGCAAGAGAGCAGTGCAGAAGTGGAAAAATTTAATTTGTGTGTTGCGATTTTTTTTATTGTGTAAGTAGTTTGTAACAGTTGTTTGTTGAGTAATGTGTTGTTATATGTGATGTGTGTTGCTCCAACAGGAATATTCCGGTGGTGTATCAAGCTTTTTTGGAAGCACCGAAAATTGTCCGGTTTTGGTCAGCACAACGGCGGGAAATTGCCTTTTCTTTTTGGTAACGCAAGGTAGTGGCAAGTTGTCCACAGGAAAAAAAAAGCCAAAAAAAGTTACATTGAGGGTGTGGAGATTTGAATTGTAAACTGGCCAGCTGCAACTTTGAGCTTTTTGCTGTGCCTGTTATTGATCCCGCCCAGAACGCCGGCATTGTAAAAGGACCAGTCAACAAGTCCAGCTTCATTTGAGGGTTTGTCTGGCGTTCAAAATCTGTTTCCTCCGGAAAGAAGCGTAAACTGGAAGAAGAGATAAGAAGAATTAATCAATAACGTTATACATCACTGCTCAGGTAAAAGGTGTCTTACCGTTGTGTTGTGATAGATATATTTATATATATATGTGACGTCCATAAAATTTGCTGTCTCCTTTTTTGGAACTAAAAGAAAAGAAAAAAAGAGTTAATAATCATAAATTTCGAGAAAAAAAATATAATATTCAGTATAAAGATTTAGTAATAAGATAGGTTATAGTTCTTAGGATTTAAGTAATAATCAGTTTGTAAGGGAAAAATACCGCGTTTATTTTCAAAGGCTAGGAGGTGTTACAGTAAAATTATCTTGAGTCCTTGTGATTCGATCTGATAGTTTAGGCCGTGGAATTTTAGCGGCAATTAGGCCGGTTAAGAGAGCTCTTTTAGGTGGCTAGTAATTTCGTATAGACGCGTGAATATTGCGCGGGAAAAGCAAGGCAAAGGATAATATATTGGTTTCTACCGAGTAATTAAAGCCATAGATTTAAGAAAGCCCGGTATTATTCTTAATTTGTTTTTTTTATACCATACAGTTTGTCAATTTTAGTGTAAGAAAAAAAAAATAGTAGAGAAAAAAATTAAGAAAATATTTAAAGCTAACGTATTTTTTTTAATAAAATTAAAAATGATTCTTTTGTAAACAGTAGATACTAATATGTGTTGCTAAATTTGTATAACTTGGGGGGAAGGTGGTATGAAGTAAGTGTGTGATTCGAAGCGTGTGGTTCAAGGGGATTCAGAGAAACGCAAGAAATGGAAATACTGGATCCAGGTAGGTTGGGCGAGTGTGGGATCGATCCACCGAGATCCCTGTATGATGACTCCTATTTTGTATATCGTAGAGTAGAGCAATTGTAGTAAAGTCCCCTTTCAATGTTAGTGTGTTGGATTCGACTGGCGGGTTGAGATCCCTAGCCCTGGGAGTCTCTGTGACAGTCGGATGGCCTAATCGTATGCCGAGCATATGCACACATAACAGAGATGGCGCCCAATATTCTAAAATAAAGCTTTATTGTACCTGATACCACTGTAAAAAATGGCGACTCAAACATGGCCGTTGTAAACTGTGATATTAGGTTAGTAACTCTGTGCAGTAACATCGACGCACACAGCCATAGAATGCTAGTAGATTTTAAATAGACAAAAGAAAATGTTTTTGACAAATAATATTCTGTGATATTAGTATGCATCCGAACTTTAGAGAGATGGGTTACGAAGTGCGATATTACTATATCAAATATATTATGGGAACGTTTTCTCCACTGTTCTAAGTAGGGTGTAATCAATAGCTTGTAATTCCGAGCTGGAATAAAACAATTTGTATTGAGAATCCTACTGTTAAAATTTGTTTTTGTGAAATAACCCAAATAAATTATAGACAGGAATAAGTACATCGAGTAGCAGCAATAGCGATTTTGATCTGAGAGATGCAAAAATCTTAGTATTGCATATAAAAACCCTGAGCTTTCATTTATGAAATGTAATAGATATGTCAGGGGTCCGAAGTTAACAAAGCACTATAATTTATTAGAAGAATAAGAATGTCTAAGGGAAGAGTCATACACCTCATAAAGGGCACTAAAATTATTAAAAAAAAATAATAATAATAATAAAAAAATAAATAAATAAAAAAAAAACCACACACACACTGCTTCTGAAAATTACACTTCCCCCGTAGATCTATGTTGTAATTATCAAATTTGAAAATTTGTATGTGTAATTGTAATTGAATGTATTTATAAAAAGTATTTGTGTTGCAAATGTTTCATATTTAAAAAAAAAAGGTTAACTGAATTTAAAACTTACTTACAAGAAAAGGTTTCGTCCGAGATTCAATTGATAACAAATGAGAAGATAAATTTTGGGTATAGGTCATGATCTACAATACCCGCAATAGTAAAAGAAATAAGAGAGGCAGACCCGAAAATTTTGACCTAAACCGATCGACTTATTTTCCAGAGCAGAGTAAGCAAAGACGAATAGGGTCGGACGAAATGGCGAATGAGGATAGGAATATGAGTGCTTTGCAATTTATCGATCTAGCAGACACGATAATGCGAAGAGATCAGAACACCAATCATGTGCCAACAGTGAGTGATAATTTGAATAATAATGGTCCAACTACTTCCGACCTACATGGACTAGTACAAGATGAAGCAGCGTCTGTCCAGAAGTCATTGGAAGATAAAGTTAAAAAAATGGTCGAAACAGAAATATCTGATGTGAAGAAAATGATAGATTCTTTATCAAAAGGCATGAGAGAACTATCCGACACTGTGCGTAAACAATTAATTGTACCCCCAACGGCTACAATAGCCTCTAATTCTATTACAAATAGTAATGCTAATCCGACGTCAAACAATAATAATGACGCAGTAAATAGGAATATGCCACCAATTATCCAATTTCCGAGTGCTAGTCAAACTCCATTATCAGATCAATTTACTGGCCCGATAACGAATACGTTTAGAGTGGAACCACTAGGAATACGAGTTGATAAACTTGGTTTAAATTTCAGTGGTGACCCGAAAGGCTTAAGAGTTATGGATTTTATTAAGCGGTTAGAGATCATGCAGGCTCAATATAACATTCCATGGTCTGAAGTGTTGAGGGATTTCGCCTTTCTGGTTTCTGGTCAAGCCAGAGAATGGTATTGGCTGCATAGACAAAGTAATGTTTACACCGATTGGGTGGGTCTTAAAGAAGCGCTGATAAGCCAGTATCAAACCCCACAATCCAAATTCGACATACTCAGGGATTTGTTAGAAAGGAAACAAAGGCCAAATGAAAGCATCAATAGTTATTTTCACGAGATGGGAATTTTGCGATCTAGATTACTTCAACCTATTTACGAGTACGAAATGATTAAGATCCTAAGGGGAAATATACGTGAAGATATAAAACGACATGTATATCAGATGACCATTTCGTCGGTTGAACAGCTACGAATAGAATGTATTGAAGCTGAGAGAAATTTCCCTAGGCGCGAAAATAGAGCTGTAACGTTCCCCCAGCGACCTATCCGCCAAGTAAATGAAATATATGATGAAATTTATGAAAAGCCTGTAGAAGTACCGGAGGAGAATATTGGTGAAGAGCTGTCAGCTATCCGGATACAAAGCCAAATTAGAGTTCCAATTATCTGCTGGAACTGTCGAGAAAAGGGGCATGTTTTTATGGACTGTCCAGTAGAAGTCCGGAAATTGTTCTGCTATAGGTGTGGGAAGCCGGACACAGTAACCCCAAAGTGTCCTGTCTGTCAACAGGGAAACTCCCGAAGGGGTGTGGAAGTGACAGGGGAAACACACCCGTCAGAGAACCCTGTGAATCGGAAGAATTAGCACCCAAAAACGTCCGAATTTTAATAAAAAACAACGATAATATATTTAGAGATAAGAGTAGTGTAGAATCGAAAAATTTTTCTGCAGGTCAGAGGCATTACATTCCATTAGAAAATCGCCAAAGAAATTATGCTAAGGTCAAGGAGAGAATTTTTAACTCAGAGTTTACTGTAATCCCGAAAAAAATTATTGAATTGAGACAAAAATCCAAGAAGTGGCGTGAGCAGCGAAGATATTTGATAGAAACGATTTCGAGAGTGACTGGTATTGCCTCAGATCCCAGAGTTTTCTCGGAAATCAGTATGCAAGGAAAAATCATGAATGGGCTCCTAGACACCGGGGCTTCGGTTACTATGTTAGGGAAAAATTGCCGAGAGATAATAGAAGAACTTGGCATTCCAATTATACCAATGTCCAGCAGGGTAACCACCGCCGGAGGTACACAGTATAATGTTTTAGGGAAAATTAAAGCCATCATAAAATACCAAGAGCAGGAAAAATTTATGACACTGTATCTATGTCCTCAATTGGAACAAGAACTATATCTTGGAATAGACTTCTGGCGAACATTCGAATTAGCCCCTGATGTGATAGGAGCTGCTGAAATTAATATAGAAAAAGTTTTCAGGGATATGACTGATACGGGTCCCGACTACAAATTCAACCCTCACGAGTTAACAAATGATCAAGAGAATCGATTAAAATGCATAGTAAAAAAATTCAAGACCTTTGAAGAAAATGGGCTAGGTTGTACTAGTTTAGAAAAGCATTCGATTAAGCTCGTGGAAGGTGCGGAACCGGTTAAAGACCGCCACTATCCAATGTCTCCAGCGGTTCAAGCTATCACGTACCAAGAAGTCGATAATATGTTAGCACTTAATGTTATTGAGGAAAGTGAAAGCCCTTGGAGCAATCGTACAACTATCGTACGAAAGCCCGGAAAAAATCGTTTCTGTCTGGATGCTCGAAAGTTAAATAAGCTCACGGTCAAGGACGCATATCCCCTGCAAAACATTGAAGGAATACTAAGTCGCATTGATGAAACTCATTACATTAGCAGCGTGGATCTTAAATATGCGTTCTGGCAAATCGAATTAGACGAAGAAAGCAAGCCGTACACCGCTTTTACGGTCCCAGGTCGTCCATTGTATCAATTCCGTGTGATGCCGTTTGGATTGTGTAATGCTGCACAAAGGTTATGTCGACTGATGGACAAAGTCATTCCTCAACGACTCAAGGAGAATGTCTTTGTGTACCTGGACGACCTGTTGATTATTTCAAGTGATTTCGACGAGCATCTTCGTCTATTGAATGAAGTAGCCGATTGCCTTGACCGAGCGAATTTAACAATCGGGTTAACCAAGTCAAAATTTTGTTTTCGTCAGTTGAGATATTTGGGTTTTATTATTGGAGAAGGCATGTTGCGTACTGACCCCGAAAAAGTAGAAGCAATTCGAAAAATTAGAATTCCCAAAAGTGCTAGGGAAGTGAGAAGTTTTCTGGGTACAGCAGGATGGTACCGAAGATTTATTAAAGACTTCGCGTCACTTTCAGCTCCCCTTACTGATACCCTGAAGAAATCGCCCAAATTCGTAATTACGGAAAAGGCAAAGGAGGCATTTGAAAACTTAAAGAGGGCCTTAACTTCCGCACCGGTGTTACGCCACGCAGATTTTTCCAAACCCTTTTTTATTCAATGTGATGCTTCGGAATATGGCATCGGCGCTGTTCTATTTCAGCTGAATGCCGAAGGACATGAACATCCGATCGCTTTCTATTCGAAAAAACTCAATAAGTGTCAGAGAAATTATAGCGTGACAGAGAAGGAATGCTTGGCGGCGGTGATGGCTATCAAAACTTTCCGTCCTTACGTGGAGCTAATGGAATTCACCGTGATAACAGATCACGCTAGTTTACAATGGCTGATGAGTCTAAAGGACCTCAGTGGTCGTTTAGCTCGCTGGTCATTGCAACTTCAGGGATTTAACTTCAAAATCGAGCACCGAAAAGGAAAGGAAAATGTTGTCGCCGATATGCTATCCCGCCTACCCAATGCCGACGAAATAGACATGAATCGAGTTTTTGAATTCGAGACCACCGAGTTTGAAAGTGATTCGTACAAACAGCTTAGAGAAATTATAGCAAATAAAAAGGAGAATCTCCCCGATCTAAAGATTGTCGACAATATGGTATTTAAAAGAGATCACAAGTCCTATAACCCAGAAACACAAGAGTTTCAGTGGAAATTGTGGGTCCCAGAGTCTTTGACCCATTCTTTAATAGAGCAAGCCCATGATAAAACTACGTCAGCTCACGGAGGCATATCAAAAACCATTTTTCGTTTAAGAGAAAAATATTACTGGCCTCTAATGGTATCCCAGGTTAGGCAATATGTGTCTAAATGTACTGTTTGCAAAGAGACAAAGCCTACCAATGAAAATACTCAGCCTCAGATCGGAAATGAAGTCGTGACAAATCTTCCCTTCCAGAAACTCTACGTTGACTTCCTCGGGAAATACCCCCGGTCTAAAAGTGGCAACGCCTTTATATTTATAGTGGTGGACCACTTTAGCAAATTTACATTTCTTAAGGCAATGAAAGAGGCAACAGCTTCCAATGTGGTAAAATTTATGGTTGAGGATATATTTCGTAAGTTTGGCGTACCCGAGACGATACATTCCGACAATGGGGCACAGTTCGTATCTAAAACTTTCAAAGACATGATTGAAACATATGGAATCAATCATATCCAAACAGCTCCATATGCTCCGCAGTCTAATGCATCTGAGAGAGTCAATCAATCAGTATTGGCGGCGATTAGGGCATATCTAGAAAATGACCACAGAGATTGGGACCTGTATCTAACAGACATAGAGTGCGCCTTAAGAACATCGATTCATACTGCAACTGGTGTAACGCCATTTTTCGCGCTGTTTGGTCATAGTATGTATACCCATGGTTCAGATTATAAATTAGCTCGGAAGCTCCACTCATTGGCGGACCATGAAATTATACATTTAGATCGTAACGACAAGATGGAACTAATCCGAAATAAAATTAGACAGAATATGCATCAGGCTTATCAACAAAGCGCAAAAAGGTATAACGCAAGGGCTCGTACGATTATTTTCTCTCCGGGGCAAGAGGTATATAAAAGAAACTATGTTCTTAGCGATTTTGGGAAAAATTTTAATGCTAAGTTTGCCCGGAAATTTACGAAGTGTCGTATAGTAAAGCCCATAGGAAATAATATGTATTCTCTCGAAGATCTAAATGGAAAGGCGATTGGAATCTGTCATGCAAAAGATCTTAAAAGATAAGTGGAAAAGAAAGTCTTTTCAATCCCCTTTCCCAATTCAATTTTTATAAAAAGAATTCTAAAATAACTCTCAAAAACTATTTCACATTTGTTACCAATTCTATATCACATTTATCAGCAATGGTTTAATTCAAAATCGAATGAATCAAAACAAAACATAGAAAATGTGTCTGAGGAAACTAAATACGATAGTAAAATCACCTTCGTACTGAATTCATTCGTATTAAGGTTCAAAATATCAGCTGATCTGTTCCCCTAATTGGGTAATTCAAGTTAATCAGACTCTAGTTTCACGTTTATCACAGCTGTCTAATTTCTTTTACAAAATATTCTACGCGACATACAAATTTGAAAAAAAAAAAAAAAAAAATGTACTTAAACACCCCCGGTGGCGATAAAAATAGCACAATCTGGTTTATTCCGGCATAAATTAATGAAAGATTCCCATACATAAAAAGCGAACATACATAAAACTACATTCTACCAGACAATCACGTAGACACCACGATTATGGTATTTTTTTACCTATCAATCACATCAGCATATACCGCATACAAAATCCGTTCTTCGGCAACCACGACGACAAGACAGGCATAGGCACAAATATTTCCGCATGCAAAATGTTTCACCACCTATTAAGGAATGAAAGTTATTAAATGTTCAAAACAAACAAAAAAGTACCGAAATACGTTCCTAGGGCTATGCCCGCTTTCTGTCAAAATACTTCAAAATTGTATGCGACAAAATGTTTTGATAATTGTTGTTATTTTTTGAATGCGTTATTGAACGCACGGATTTTTTTTTTTCAAAAATGTGATCCAAACTGTTTAATCCTTCAATTCCAGGACAAAACAGGGTAATATTTTGAACGCCGGCCACGCAGTGTTCGTTTTTTTTAAACATTGACCTTGAAAATTTTTTTTTTTTTTTTTAAAACAAATAATACACAATCATGACAGAAGTCGGGCACACTTGGAAGAAAAAATTGTAATCAGCTTTTAGCTCTACCTTACTTTTTTATTGTACCATGATTTCAACAATTTGATCAAATTATTTGTGTATCAAAGTACGTATAGATTCCAACTTTGAAGATTATATCCATAACCAAGAAGAATGTGTGAAATTTTGATGGAATCGGAGAATTTTTCATTCAGAGCTGGTGGGTATTACCAGTGTAGATCCGCCGGAGAGGACAAATATATTCCAACTCCACACAAGGTCTTGGGTTGATAGAATTATTGGGTTGTTCCGGATGTTTACCTTTTGTAGTGAAGGTCCCAAAGGAGTGGGCCGATAAATCCCATCCGTTCCTCTGAGCTTGTTTTAGTAGAAATACTGAATGCGGGATTTTATAAATAACCGAATGTGTATTGTAAAATTTATAAGCGTTTTTGATCTTCCCAAATGTTGACCGGCTATAGGGGAATTACCAGCGGGTTTCCCGGACTCGGAACTCGATCGATGTTTGGTAGTGACACGATATTTTCAGGGTGTCGGATCGAGAATTATCAGGCGAACCAGCAAGACATGTTTCACAGATCTGATGGACAGATTAGAAAGATAAATTAATTTATGTGGTTCTATTTCGATGGGGGATATTTACCAGCATGAGGGGGAGGGCTTTGACCAGCCTGCTGTTCGGAGCTTATGCCCGGCATGAGACCTTCAGGGAGTGGGATGTCCCCACGTAAATGAGTAATGCGGCCGTGCACATCACCTCCGTCCTCGATTTTCTGGCCGAAGTTGAAGTTTTGTTGCAGGCCGTTCACATGCGGCGCAAAAAGGGAACAAATATATGGGGCCGTGTTTTTTTGGCAAAACCTGTCCACAACCACCGCAGAAATTATCCCAATTCTGTTGGTAGTGCATCCCATAATTGGTCCTCAAATGGATTTGCTCAGTTTTCCTGGGTTTTTAGTGAGGATGCTTCGAGATTTCAATTTGCTTCTAATTTCTGCGGGGTGTGTAGTCTGGGTGGCGATGGGATCAAAATGCCGGAAATGGTTTGTTAGGGTTCGCTACGTACGAAATTAGGCTCGAACAGGGTTGAGTAAAAGAGTATTATAAAGGTAGTAAATGACAGGGTGACTCAGGCTAAGAAGTGACTAGGCAGCCCTATGATTGCTGAGTAGGTGGGAACCTACTATAAATATGATAAAAATTTTGTTTAGACACAATTGGAATGAATGATTATGAAAAAAAAGCGGCACGTTGAAATAAAAATTTAAGAAATATCAGAAGAATAGAAAAACAAAAGATTTCGAGAGAAATAATTAAAATGTTTTTGCTAATGTCTCGCTGCCGTATAAGGTTAAAGGAAATTGGCGTTGTTTGGGCGAGTTGGTAACGTATGTGAAAAGGGTTGGGCGAATAGTTAGACAGCCGTTGATTTTTAAATGAGAGACTCAGGGGTGAGGTGAAATGAGAATTCACAATAGAATAAAAAAATGGCTATTGACAGTTGAAAAGAAAAAGGAATGAAAATTGAAAATGGCTCAGGAAAATGGTGTTTCGTGGAAAATGAGCGTCTGGCGGGATTCACTGAGAAGAGGGGTATAAAAGGCTGCGAGCATAAGAAAAGCCAAAGTTAAGAATAAGACGTTACCGGTGAAACTTAGCAAGAGAGCAGTGCAGAAGTGGAAAAATTTAATTTGTGTGTTGCGATTTTTTTTATTGTGTAAGTAGTTTGTAACAGTTGTTTGTTGAGTAATGTGTTGTTATATGTGATGTGTGTTGCTCCAACAGGAATATTCCGGTGGTGTATCAAGCTTTTTTGGAAGCACCGAAAATTGTCCGGTTTTGGTCAGCACAACGGCGGGAAATTGCCTTTTCTTTTTGGTAACGCAAGGTAGTGGCAAGTTGTCCACAGGAAAAAAAAAGCCAAAAAAGTTACATTGAGGGTGTGGAGATTTGAATTGTAAACTGGCCAGCTGCAACTTTGAGCTTTTTGCTGTGCCTGTTATTGATCCCGCCCAGAACGCCGGCATTGTAAAAGGACCAGTCAACAAGTCCAGCTTCATTTGAGGGTTTGTCTGGCGTTCAAAATCTGTTTCCTCCGGAAAGAAGCGTAAACTGGAAGAAGAGATAAGAAGAATTAATCAATAACGTTATACATCACTGCTCAGGTAAAAGGTGTCTTACCGTTGTGTTGTGATAGATATATTTATATATATATGTGACGTCCATAAAATTTGCTGTCTCCTTTTTTGGAACTAAAAGAAAAGAAAAAAAGAGTTAATAATCATAAATTTCGAGAAAAAAAATATAATATTCAGTATAAAGATTTAGTAATAAGATAGGTTATAGTTCTTAGGATTTAAGTAATAATCAGTTTGTAAGGGAAAAATACCGCGTTTATTTTCAAAGGCTAGGAGGTGTTACAGTAAAATTATCTTGAGTCCTTGTGATTCGATCTGATAGTTTAGGCCGTGGAATTTTAGCGGCAATTAGGCCGGTTAAGAGAGCTCTTTTAGGTGGCTAGTAATTTCGTATAGACGCGTGAATATTGCGCGGGAAAAGCAAGGCAAAGGATAATATATTGGTTTCTACCGAGTAATTAAAGCCATAGATTTAAGAAAGCCCGGTATTATTCTTAATTTGTTTTTTTTATACCATACAGTTTGTCAATTTTAGTGTAAGAAAAAAAAAATAGTAGAGAAAAAAATTAAGAAAATATTTAAAGCTAACGTATTTTTTTTAATAAAATTAAAAATGATTCTTTTGTAAACAGTAGATACTAATATGTGTTGCTAAATTTGTATAACTTGGGGGGAAGGTGGTATGAAGTAAGTGTGTGATTCGAAGCGTGTGGTTCAAGGGGATTCAGAGAAACGCAAGAAATGGAAATACTGGATCCAGGTAGGTTGGGCGAGTGTGGGATCGATCCACCGAGATCCCTGTATGATGACTCCTATTTTGTATATCGTAGAGTAGAGCAATTGTAGTAAAGTCCCCTTTCAATGTTAGTGTGTTGGATTCGACTGGCGGGTTGAGATCCCTAGCCCTGGGAGTCTCTGTGACAGTCGGATGGCCTAATCGTATGCCGAGCATATGCACACATAACAAGTAAACCACTTTACGGCCGTCGCCGAAACACCAAATTGGAAAAATTTCAAAAGTACGTATAAGGACTTATATGTTGAAATTTTGGAAAATGCAATGGGCAGACGTTTGTAATTCCATGTCGGGTGCAGAATATTAATCAGCCATTGACTATTTTTTTGTGTTTTCATTGAATTTTTTTAATAAAGGTGTGTTTATTTTTAATTTGTTTGTTTTTTCCTTTAGTTTTTAATTTGGCTCTGCTTAACACATCGTTATGGTTGTACGGAGCAAGATTTACAGATAAGATCTGTTGTGAACTTTATTTTAGCAAATTGCCATTGCGATCATTGCTGGCCATGGTTGCACCAGAAGTATGATTAGGTTCTTGAGGAAGTGCGGCACCTCGTATTGACGCTAAGTGCCTCGGTACTGTCCTTGAACAAAAATTAATTTGGAAAAGGAACATCGAGGAGCGAGCGAAGCGTGGCTTAATCGCACTTTATTCTTGTAGAAACTCTATAGGGAAGAGTTGGGGACTTAGCCACATATCAAATCTTTGCTATCAGGAAAGCCATGGAAAACAGAATCAATGAACTGAACAGACCGGTGACTATATATGTGGAAAGTCAGGCGGCCTTAAAAGCTCTCAGTGAAGCCACCTTGACGAAATCTGACCTAAAACTTATGGTGGGCCTAATTACAGGTCACTGCAACATAAGGACCATGACTTAAAAATGGGGGGGGGGGGGGGCGGTGTTGGGGAGGCAAATCCGAATACTGCAGGCTCTGTCAGGACGAGTAAGTGCTCCATCGTCTCTCTGACACTAACCAACACTTTATCGAGTCAGACTTGTCCTCTTTCTGAAACCGAACCAGCAGTCATGCCTCAATTTGCCAGAAGATGGCTAAAGACAACACGCTGATCACAACGTGGATAAAGGGTGAGATAAAAAAACTGCAACAAAGTCAAACGGCATAATTTTTACATTTTTTTTAATTTTATTGAATGAAGCAAAAAATATTGGAAATAGCATCAAATTTTCGAATAAGTTTAGATTTGCTCGAATTGGTCACCTTTGGCACGAATTATGTCCAATGAAATCGTCACACGCTGCCCAAATGTTGCTCTGCGGCCCATTCCCGACGAAGCGCTTGCTTGAGGTGATCGACACTTTGGTATTTTTTTAGTGCCAACCTTGCTTTCCGAAATACTCCAGACACAATAGTCCAACGGATTGGTATCCGGAAATTTTGGTGGCCATTGTGTGCTGGAAATGAAGCGAGGAACCTCATTTTGTAACCATCCTAGGGTGGCGCGAGCTGAGTGCGTCCTGTTGAATGTCCAAGGTCTGCGGCAAAAATGTTTGCGTGCCCAAGGCTTTAACACAACCCTCCAGAATATTTTCGCGATAACATTCGGCATTTATTCTGATGCCACGGTCGATTAATACGAGCGGAGAGCGACCATCGGCTGTTATGCCGGTATGCTGACCTCTTTGGCAAGTAAACACGATCATATTGTTTGTTTAGAAACTGCTGGACAACGAAAGTTTTCTCATCGGAAAAAGCCAAATTCGGCAGTTCACTTTCACCACTTTCGACCAAGCGGAGCAACTCTTTAGCTCTTTTGAATATATTTTCTTTCTGTTGCGGTCTAAGTTCTTCGACTTTTTGGAATTTCAATGGCTTTACCTTGAGCTCATTTTTTATATTTGTCGAATGGAATATTGTTCAGCTCACGAGCCATTTTTTTTATAGCCAAATATAAAGTAATCACACTATCACGCTTAAATTCCATCACGAATAGATTTTTTTTTGTGGAAAATTCTCACCAAAATGCTTTTGTACGCTTGTAAACAATATAATGAGCTGTCACTGGAATAATTTTAACAGGTATCGGACGAGTGGCTTAGTCATTTCTTTCTTTCTTTATTTAATTCAAACTTAATACTAAAGCCTCCAAGGCCAAGCAGTCTGAAATTTGTTGCAGATTTTTCAACTCACTCAGTACACTTTCACCCTCTTCGTTTCTTCCTTTCCTTCTTTAAACTTTCCCTTCTGATATATTTTCTTATTTCCCCTTATTCTCCCATTGAACTTCTTCTTCTCACCGAGTAAAGTGGTTGTGTTTTAAACATATCATCATCGCATCCTTTAACCTAACCTAGTATTGATGATTATGCCAGGGTAAGTTGAAAAGAAAACTAAAGCTGAATTCGGTTTTTTTTTTGTTTTGTAAAAAATATATATGTATATTTCAGTTTTATTGAAAAATGGTAATAATAATAATATAAAAAAACAATATTAGATAAAATTTTGTTTAGTAAAAAAGAAATAACAATGAATATGCATTAAACCATGTTTTGCAGAATTTTATTATTATTATTATTATTGGAGAAAAAATGTGCTACTTAAAAATAACTAAGTAGAAAAACTATGGTGTATAAAAAAATAAAACTATATTCAAAAAAAAAAAAAATAGGTTCAGAATAAAAAGAAAAAAAAAACAGCTAAATTCAAAAAAAAAAAAAAATTATAATAAACAGCAATAACACAACATTAGTTCAATAAAGAGCAAAGTAATAATACCTAAAATTGTGGAAAGGGGTTGGAGAAGTATGTTCAATATATTACAGCATTAAATGTTAAACAAGAGTTGTTATAAATATAATAAATTCATGATAATTGGGTGTGGGTGTGTTGAAGTTGTACGGGCAAATAAATTACAAACAAAATTTCCTATAATTTTTTCAAGTTAGTTTCGAATACTAACCCTTTGATTTTTCTTTTGTTAAATTTAAAAACTAAATATAAAAAAAACAATATACATATTATGTGTATGTATATAAGAGAAATATTAAATAAATAATAAGCACAATTATTGTTAATAAATTTTGTTTAAAACAAAGTCCACCGATATAGGTATATCTTCCATATAAAGTCAATAAATCATATAATAATTATTATGTAGTCATCATCATGATCATGTGAGTGCGTATAAAAATCGTATAAAATATTGTAAAATTTGAAAAAAAAAACAAGGCATTTTAAAAACAATAATCTTTTTTCAGAAGAAGAAACAAGTAAAAAAGCTGTAAGTTCGGCCGGGCCGAACTTTAAATAACCTCCACCATTTGGAACGAATTTGACAATTCTCAAAAACAATAAAATCCGTTGGAAATTCTGTTAAAATCTTAAAAATACTAAATGTAACTGTTATATTAGGGTCTATACGACGACATGGACCTGCATAGGTAATTTTTGTCATAAGCCATTACAATATTCAAATGCGAAACTTGAAAAAAAATCGTCGAATAATGTAACGTTATACGGAGGCTATACGAAGACGTGGACCTGTACAGACAATTTTCTGTCTCTTGAAAAAAAAAATCGTCGAATAATGTAACGTTATACGGAGGCTATACGAAGACGTGGACCTGTACAGACAATTTTCTGTCTCAGGCTGTAGTATCCATTACGAACTTCAAATCACCAAATTTGAATCAATTCGGACGAATAATGTCGCTAAAATCATCAAAATACCGAATATCGGGAGGTAACGTTATACGGAGGCTATACGAAGACGTGGACCTGCACAGGCAATTTTCTATCTTAGGCTGTAGTATCCATTACGAACTTTAAATACCAAATTTGAATCAATTCGGATGAATAATGTCGCTAAAATCATTAAAATACCGAATATCGGAGAGTACCGTTATATGGGGGCTATACCAAAACGCGGACCCACATGGCAAATTTTCAATACCAAAAGTCCTGCAGAAATAATATACATTTTTTGGACTGTCAAGCGAGCTCTCCTATGTTGTAGAGAGCATTGGCGATCCTCTGGATACAAAAAGCCAGGTTGTACTCCAAATTAAGGTAAATTCGTAGAAAGTGACCTCAAGTCCAATAAGTTTATTTTTCAAAATGATTTGCCAGATTACTCCACTCCAATGAATTTATTTTCCAAACTGGTTGGCCACTAGTGAAATCAATAACAATCCAATCAGCGTTTATCCCAACATGGTTTGCATAATATACATTTGAGAAAATTTTTATCAATCTACTTTAACAATTCGTTTGGAAGCTAGAGTGATTTCCACAGACGGACAGATGGATAGACGGACGGACATCGCTAAATCGACATAGAAATTTATGCTGATCAAGAATATATATATATACTTTATGGGGTCTAAAATGTATATTTCGAGATGTTACAAAGGGAATGACAAATGGTGGAGGGTATAAAAATAAAAGGGTTGGGCATTTGAGTTGTTTTTTTTTTTTTACATAGCCAACAATTTGGAGAGAAAACCAATGTTTTTTTTCGATGCTGAAAATTAGACTAAAACTGGGAAATGATATTTGTTCTGAGAATAAAAAAATACCAAATTAAACATCATAAAAGGATGATTTGTTGGGTTTCTTTTCGATTTGATTCTTGATCACGTGCAGTGTGTATACAGAAGAAGACGACTCATATTCTTAATATATATAATCTTAGACTAAGATCAATAAATAAAAAAAAAAGAAATACCTAATAAAATGTACAATTTTGTAGTTCCCTAATGTAAATGTTTCTTATTTTTGCAATCATTTCGAAACTCTTTCTTTCTATACTAAAAAAGTGTTATAATGTCTAATTTGTAAAATACATACATACATAATTTATGTAAAATTGATAGTAGAAGCGTGTCGTTTTAGTGTGGATGTGGGTGTGTGGTTTTGTTAGGTATATAGATTTGATTATCTTAATTATAAATCTCAAATTTATGTTACAAAAAAAGGGTGTTTATTTTACAATTTGTTTGTTATTGTTTTTAATTTTCCTTTCAGCAGCATTTATGCTTCCATGGACGAAGCAGCATTAAACAAAATCTTTTCGTATTGCAAGTGGTGTTTTTCGCTGGCGAGCTCCACGTCCTGACAATAAATAGGACAAATCTAATGGTGTTTCGTTATTGTTTGCCATTGGTTTTGTAAGTTTTTGACGTAGTTTGAGGGATTTCAAAACATTTTCCAAATGCGAACGTTTCTCTTTGAGGGTCTGCAAGAAGAAGAGAAAAAAAATTAGCATTAAATAAATAGGAACGGATAAGACAAATTTCTAAACTTACAATTTTTGGTGAGGCGGCAGTTCGTATCGTCATAGTTGTTGTTGCAATAACTGTCGCTGGACTCTTGCTACTTTGCCGTTTCGATTTGTTTGAGCTTTGTGGTGTTTTATTCGTATCCAACTGCTTTGTTGTATGACCTCCACCAACAACATTATTTTCAGCAGCTACTGCTGGTGAACTCGAAGCTATGCTTGGACATTCACTGTCAGTCTTTTGTTTACGGGGTTTTAACAAAGCCGGATCAACATCGTGTGGCTGCAAAGGAGGGGCATACAACATGGCAAATAAGTTATTAATGATTAAAGCAGATAAAATTTAGGGCCTCCAATAAATAGATGAAAACATGTTTAGCCAACCTCAAAATCCCTAAAATGTTGGAGGCTATATCAAAACTCTAGCTGATTTCTTTGGAAATTGGGCTTGAAAATCCAGAAATGCCGGTATGCCTAAAATTTGTTGGAAAAGTAGATTATATTAGGTTAAAGGGTGCGTGGTTGCCTAAACACTCCACTCGGAAACCTACTCGCCCACTGTGTCCATCCTTTTTAGAGAAGAAGAATTCCAATGTAAAAAGAAAATATAGCAGAAGAAAAGTTTAGAAGAAATAGAGGAAGAAGCGAAGAGGGTGCAATATATATCTACGTTGTGATCAGCGTGTTGTCTTTAGCCATTTAAATCTTCTGGCTAATTGAAGCATGACTGCTGGCTCAGTTTCCGAAAAACAGGTAAAGTCGAATAGAATTTGCGTACCTACTAGCCTCTGTCTGACTCCATAAAGAGTGGAACAGTGGCAGAGTAAGTGCTCCACCGTCTCGGTTTACTCCTCGTCCTGACAGAGCCTGCAGTATTCAGTGTCGTCGACGTCATGGCCATTATGTTACAGTGTTCGTAATTAGGCCTACCATAAGCTTTAGGTCGGATTCCGTCAAGGAAATGAGTGAAGATCTATCTCCGTTCGTAGATCACTGGCCATATATATATATATTTAATTTTAGAGGAGTTATGTATATAAGTTTTTGAAACCGTCCATGGCCCTAGGGGCTAGGTAACTGTGTTAATTGAATATAAATAAAAAAAGATATTCCATCCCCTTCCAATCAGCCAGTTTTGATTGTTAAAATGTTAAAACAACTGAACACGTCGAAAGTTGAGAGCCTGACAAAAGTTCTGAACCTGTCACTACCCACCCTCATCATTTTCGTAGCCAGGTCCGGATGATCCCGCTACTGAAACCAGCATAGACGAATCATGCCAATGAGTTGAGTTCAGTTGTGGGTGAGATGAAAAAAACTGCAATTAACTTCAGACTGCTGTCATTTCTAAGACATTCGTTCGACAGCTGTTAAAATTATTCCAGTGACAGCTCATTATATTGTTTACAAGCGCACAAAAGCATTTTGTTGAGAATTTTCCAGAAACAAAAAGTTATTCGTCATGGAATTCAAGCGTGATAGTGTGATTTCTTTATATTTGGCTGGAGACCCACAGTTGGCTATCGTTAGAGCACTCCAGCATTTAAATGTGAATAAATTTTTTGTGTCTCGTACCATCGCTTCCAGCCCGGGAACCTTGAAGCTAGAACAGAATCAACAAAAATACAACACACCTTGTGAGTGAAGCTGTTGCGGATAACCATCTACGATTCCAAAATGACAAATTACAGCTACTTTGGTTGGCAATTGAGGATCAATACTTTCCTATTGAACTATTGCAAAAAGTGAATCTGCATTGAATATGTTTTCCAAGTAGGTAAACCACCCATTTCTTTCCGTAAAGTTATCATATTTTTTTCTCGAAATTTTCCTATTTACTTACCGCATACGTTTTCGATATTCGCAACTTCTCATCGAATTTACGAAATGCATAACTTTTTGTACAAGTCGGATGATTTGTTTTCGCCTTGGAAAAGAAACGCGCCGACTTATCCACCCGCAACTCACATATGAAACAGTGCGTCTCATCGTTGCACTCGATCGGACGTCCCTTACAAAATGTCGTACGATCCAGAACCCAACAACGGCCAATGACCAAGTTAATGGGTACAACTTCGTAGAGGGGAACGCGAACCACTTCGTTGGGATAGAATTTACGTGATGGCTCATGGAATGTCTCGTGTGGACGTAGAAAATGATGACCGAATATGAAACGTTCTCCCTTGTCGTCTTTCCACAAACGTTCAACGCGAAAAATATCGCATTCATTGTAATCGATTCCGCCAATTGTCTCGTAGGTATGCTTCTGTGTGGGCACCACATTACCGCCCGCATCTTTGACGGGTATGTCACGTAAAACATAAACAGCATCACCCTGACGCACCTGTAAGTCCTTGCCACGCATCAAGGTGAGATAATAACGATGGCCCTCTTCGGTGAAATCATCCAAGGGTATTTCTCGGTCCACTTCACGTGGTTCGCAACGTTCACAGAGATAGTTGTCGGCTTTCACATCGGCTTTGGTGCATTCGGTGTGTTGCCATACCATGCAGCGGGCACATTGTATCATCAAACCTTCGTCCTTGAATAGGCCACATATACAACGTATTATGTCCTCATTTGACGTGGAGGAGGAGGAGGAGCAAGGCATTGAGGGATTGTGATCTGTTGTTGTTGTGTTGTTTTGCTCATCTTGCTGTGCTGGAGTAGTTGGGGTTGCTGCCAATGGTTCTCGGAAATCTTTGAGCAATGCTTCATCACCAAGTATTTCCAATAAGGCTGAGTATTGTTTTTGTTTTTCCTCCACAAAGGATTTTTCCAGCGCTTCCAATAGCTGCAGCTTTGCCGCATCATTTTTTTCCAGCAACATTCGTGTGTCCTTGAAGAGTTTTTCCATATCCATATTGAATTCACTTGGCTGTTTATAGAAACCTTGCTCAACATTACTTTGTATTGATTTGAAATCGTGGAGCTCGGCTTTCTGTTGACTCTTCAGGGAGGCTTTTTTCTTTTTATTGGCCCCTGCCAAAGTGGAATTTGATAAGGTCAGTGATACCAGAGAGAGATTATTCTCGGGATTCTTCACGGCCTCCAGACTTGTGCAAATGTCCCGCAAGATCTTGGCCATTTTTGCCATTTTCTCGAGTTCAGGATCCTGCACGGCCAATGTTAGACCGCGTGTTTTAATATTTCGAGCTGTGCACAAGGCTGTTATCTGGGCCGCCAATGATGCTGGTGTTGAGGGACGTCTTTGGGATATGGCGCCCGGCATTAAAGGGCTGGGACTCGTTGCCGGCGTTGTTGAGGGTGTTTGTGTTTCTGCTCTATCGGCCGCTTTACGTAGCATAGTTTTTGCTCGTATCTTTTCGAAGTTCCTTATCAAAAATATTGAATATTGTTTGACAAATTTTCGCTCTCTCTCGGACAGAGGATGCATTCGGGTTGGTGTCGGTGCATCTTTTGGCGTTTGTTTTTGGGTATTCTTCTTGGCTTTACGTTTTCGTTGTCGGCCCTTGGCATCGCCCTTCGACGGTGTTTCACTGGGCGTCTGCAAAGGAGAGAGAGAGAGAGAATTGGGCATTAGAAGAATTCAAAAAATAAATATATAAGTTCGGTGTGGCTAAACGTTTTATATCCTACACCATAGGCGACTGAAATTGGAGCAAAAATTAAGCTATAACTACCGCAGCAATGGAAAATACGGTTGGGAAATTCTAAATACGATTCCAAAATCGGGACCTATGCATTTTTGCGAAAATGTGTTTAACCTATTAGGACTTCAAAATATTAAATTGCATTAGTGCTTTTAAAATCACCAAAATTGGAAGAATTTTTGTGTGAACAGCAAACTACTGTGGGAAGAGCCCATAGGTTATGAAAATCTATCTTCAGCTAATTTCATTGTTAAACCTGAAGTTTGTTCCTTCAGCCCATGACATACTTCAGGCTTGTTTCATAAATCGATTTAAAAAAATCAAGTTCATCGTGGGGTTTCGAACGAATATTCTAAGACATTGCAATCGTGGCCCCGTCCCGTATTCCCAAACACTAGTACTCGTTCGATTCTTCACCTATTTCTAAACGACTTTCTATAGCAATTTTCTTATAACTCTTTCCTTGTTTAAGTTTTGGTCTCCTTATCCTTAATTTCAGACCGCCCCTTAAATTTCCCCCAAAAACCTTTTGCGGATCACACTTACCTTCGCCTCCACGGGCAACGGTTTAATGCGCTGTGACTTGCCACCAATCACCCCGCGACAATTGGGCGTATTGCAACGACACGGTTGACCTTCCGATGGATTGAAGAGCGAAAAATTATAATCGTATGTCAACTCCTCGCCCTCCTGTATCGGTCGCTTGGCAAAGAGGGCCATACGTGACAGCCCGTTGACAGACCACTTTTGAATTTCACAATTTGGCTCACACGAATGATTGACAAAACGACAATCGCTACCCATGCGATGGCCATCAATGACCAGACCACCATCCAGATGCAGGCAATAGTGATGGGTGTCGTTGAGATAAATACTGGCCATGCGATCTTTAAATTCTCTCTCGGTAACCACCTCACCAACGTATTCCAGGATGTAAGTGCCCTTGGGTATGGGCAGTTTAGTGCGTACACCCCATCCCTTGTTTTCGGTCATAAAACGCTCCACACCCGGTGCAATTTCATGTTTTTGTATCTTCTGATTGCGACACTTTTCGCGCGTGGGACAATTCGAGGGCGAACATTCGGTGTAGACCATGCGATTTAGACAGTTATCACCACATCCCATGTCGGGTTTACAATTACACATGGGATGGTCGTAGGCTGCAATCGGTGGTGGTTTTACATTTTCGGCATAGATGTTGGTGCGTATTTTCCGGAAATTCCATGAGGCCACGGTGATGCGCGACGGCAGTTTGGAATTGGTATAGGCCCACCATATATCATAGGGTAATTCAAAATCATATTGGGTACGTCGAAAATACCGTTCACAATAGGGTGGTGGAGGCAAAGTAGGCGTTACTGCCATCGTTTCAATGACTTCCTTGGCATCTTTTGCTTCTGCAATCTTATCGCCAGCCCCCAAATGTTTGTTATCTCCATCGGTCTTTTTATCTCCACTGCCGTCTTTCTTATTGGCACCCTTCTTGTTGCCACTGTTATTCCCATTACTGCCCGCTACCGGAGTAACTTTGAAATAATCCGAAAATAATCCCGCAACCAAATAGGTTTTCTTGCCCAGCTTCGATTTTTTGGAAGACGACGATGAGTACGTTGATATTTTCTCCTCGCTGGTATCACTTTGTTCGGCTCCTTCAGTACTCACATAGTGGAGATTTTCATGCAAAGGTAAAACATCATGTTCCTCATAGTTCAGATTGCAATCTTTGGCTGCTGCTGCTAGTTCTATTTCCTCCAGGGTTGGTTCGATTTCTATGGGCAGAGACGGTCTTGGGGCAACAGTCTGGCATTTTGCTGTTATGGCAAGGGGGTGTATGGAGTTACGACGCTTCAGTTTGATTTTACAACTCATCAAGGAGCTGGGATCGATGCCAGCCGGTAATTTGATATTGGCATCTAATAGAGATTTTACCGTTTTTGATATGGCCGAAGGTGCTTTGCGTTTAGTTGTTGTAATGTCTCCAGTGGCTTCCTTATTACTTGCCTTTGTTTCTTTAAGGGGTTTAGAGCGTCTTCGGGCTCTTGAGGCCAACGGTTTATCATCATCATCGTCAAGCGTTTTTGCTGGCAGGGATTTGGACAACTTTTGAACCACAGTGGAACTGACATCCACCACCACCTTTTCTTGTTTATCTAGTTTCCTTTTCACCTCACGCCTTCCATGCCTTGACTTGGGTGTAGTTGGCTGTTCAGTCTTGGCATTTTGATCCTTGGTCGCTTCAGCTCTTTCCGTTTTTTCCCTATTTGTTTGTGGAGATTCCTGTAGTCTTTCGAGAGCCACCACCGACAGCCGTGGCGTACGATTGTTACGTTCCATAAATGTTTGTGATGTCTCACCTTCCTGGGGTACACGATCACACTTTTTGGCCGGGTGGTTAGTTAAAGAACCTACGGTTGGTGAAACTTTGGCGGGAGAGGAGTCCAGTCGATGATCCCCCTCCTCATTATCAGCAGTAACATCATCCAAGCCTAGATTTTCCTGGACCTTACGTTTTTTGCGCCTTACCGTTGGAAATCCAGTGCGGTTTATTTTCTTACGTTTTCTTTTCAATATCAAATTGCCGCCGGTTTTGTTAAGCAATGATTCCACAACCCCGCGTTGACCATTGCTTTTGGGTGGCACAACCTCATAGCTCTTATTTATGTCCATAAGCAGAGGCGACTCAATTTCCGATTTGGTAATAATACCCGTTGCTGAATCGCTTAACTTGGCCATGGGAGGAATTTGAATCTCTAACTCAACGGAAGGTTCAAATACGCCCGGCGGTGGACAGGAAGATGATTCCGATTCAATTTGCAGAGTAGATGATAATTGAGATTTATTTTTTCCAGCACCCACTTCATCGCCCTGATGGTTGGTGGTAGCTATGCGTGATACCAAGCCCTCCAGGCGGGACCTTTTTTTGTTAACAGCTTCGGTGACTTGTTTGAGGCTATTTAAGGACTGGGGACTTATGTCCAGTAGTTTGCCACCGCTGATGGAGTCACCCACAGCCACGCGTAGGGGTGATAGTGTGCTACCAGTTTTATTGCTACTCGAGTCTTCACTTATCGAATGGGGGGCGTGATGATGATGATGATGGTGACCCTGGTGTTGTTGCAGTAGATGTCGCTTCTTTGGTGTCAAATTCGCTTTTGCTGTCCGGGCATTGAATTGCTGTTGAGATTTTGTATTTGCGGTGGTTTTGGCTGCCGCTGCAGCTGCCGCCCATGCCTCCGAGTTATTGGCAAATAATTTTGCCGCCACTGCCACAGCAACTTCACTGGATTTTTCTCCCGGCGTTAGCAGATAATGACGCTTTTTCAGTGGCAGTTTGTGATCGTCGGGACTAGAACTGCTTGCCTTTTTGTGTCGTCTCTTGGAGGAGGAGGATGTTCCTTGGTGTGGTGTCCCCGACGGGGTGGCGGCGCTACCTTCTGCCCTTGCCGAAAGCATGGCAAAGTCAAGATTCTCGGACATTTTTCGTTTCTTAAGGGATTTCTTGTCACGCGCATCTCCTCTTTTACTGACCGTGTTGGAGGGCAATGACGCCGTGTTAGAACTTGATGCTGCCTGGGCCGCGGCCGCAGCAGCCGCAAAACTTTGCTTTAGTTTATTAGCCTCAGCCATAAGTTTTTCCTTGAGCGAAACATTACCACCACTCGCCGCTGAAACCTTGTCACTTATTCCCGCCGCTGCCGTTGTTGTTGTTGTTTGTATTCGACATCGTGAGGCAAATGTATTGGTGAGTATTTCTATTTCCGTTAGTAATTTCGAATCGATAACAGAATTTTTACTTGACGAAGAATTGTGGAAACGAAAAAGTTTCTTTCGTCGTCGTTTCCGAATTTTGGTGGTGCCCACCGAATAAAATGAACTGCAATAACTGGCCACCGAGGAGCGCCGTGATTTTATCTTACGGGCCGGATGTTGTGCCACCGGCAACTGCATTAACAAATCATGGGCAAATTCGGAAGTTGTTGAATTTTTACGCTGATGTAACGCAATTTTGGCTTGCGTGGGTGTGCCGGGCAAATCCAAGGATAGATCAAATATTTTCGCCTGATTACTGCTGCTCAGACTGGCAAAAGATTTACTTGATGATCCTCGACCAAAATATTCCCCCGTCGCTATATAACGATTTATTTCCCCATACTTTTTACTGGCACTGGTGGTGGGTAATTTTTCCAATGATGGCTTACAAACATATTCATTGGACTCCTCACTGCTCTGACCCAAAGATAAACCGGCCAGCTGTAAAATATCCTGTTCGTCTTTGAGCGAACCCATTGTTGATTTCGGCATAATGGAGGCGCGTCGTTTTCGACGAAATTTCGAGGATTTCGATGAGGTGCCCAAAACACTTTCTTTACAATCGCTGCGATAACCGCACGATTTGGCTCGTGACTTGCGGGAGGCACAACTTTTGGTGCTGTATCGACTTTTACAGCTAGCATCACTTTTGTAACCCGAATTATGGAAGTGTTTCGAATGTTTCGAGGTCACACGAAACGATGACGAACCGTAATCGGAGACATAGCCACTCTTGGCTGCCAAAATTTTACTACAAACTGTGGATTTAATGGAGCGATCCCGTATACTACGACGATCGGTGTCAGTGAGACCACCATCGCTTTTATAACCCCCACCACCGCCACCCCCGCTGTTGCCACCACCCGTGGTGCTGCAAACACTGGGACGACGAAATTTACGATTTACATCGATTTTTCGCCACACAGGGTCTAGCTGCAAATCATCTTTTGTGGCTGTTAATTGATGGGAATTGTTTGCCGGCGCATTGTTGCGACATTTTTCGCTAGTTGCACCTCCCCCTCCCCCCAGTGCAGCACTCATTGATTGTCTACGCTTATTTCTGGGCGGAGGATAAAGGACTCTTTCGGTGGCATACATACGTTTGTCCAGCAGGGCAATATCAATTTTAGGTTTGCTTGTACTTGAAGAGGATGCAGTCTCATTGAGCTGCTGGTGCTGCTTTTCGGGCGTATTATTAACAGTTTTATTGGGAGAATGTGGGGAGGAAGTGGCATCATTACCAGATGCCGATGAAGCCAGTGTTGTGCAGGGATGTGGTGATGTACTTTGCGTCGATATACTTGTGGTGGATATGACCCCCGAGTCAGCCGATTCATTTATATTCGCCACTTTGTGTGGCAGCATATTGTGAAGCGGTGATGAGGATGACATTGAATTTTGTGTCACATCTCGAAGCGGTGGTGGTGGTTTATCGGGTTTTTTGGGTCTACCTCTACGTTTTTTGTTCACCACACTTGCCGACGACGAGGCCACACTCTCCGACTGAGAATTACTGTTGATGTGGGCCAGTATTTCATGCTGGGCCATCACTTGTGATATTTTGGGGGGTTCGCTTTCGGATGATTTGGAATTTTGACCCAACATTTGAGTCTTTTCATTGAAATCTTGCAGTAATGTTGATTGATATTTCGTTTTGGCCTTGGGATAATGGGATAACATTACATCGTCATCGTCGTCATCATCCGAATCACCTACCACTCTTTCAACAGCTGCCCTTATATTGGGTAAATCGTTATCGCTGCTGGATAGACCAATGTGATCACTACCTCCACCAACTCCCCCACCACCGGTAGTGGAAGAATTCAAGGTTAATCCAGCTAACAATTGACTGCCCAGCATATTATTTGAATTGTGTTTAACACCCACTGCGGTTAGTAGCAAACGTGGAGCCCTTTGTGTTGTTGTTGCTGCTGCAGCTGCCGCTGCCACGTTTGGCAGCAATTTATTCGATAAAGGTTCATCATCTTCTGAATCCGTTGAAAATGCATTGTTTTGCTGAGAATTAATGAGGGTTTTCAATGTCTTTAGGGTACGCTTGGCTTCGAGGGCGCCCTTCAGCAAAGCTTTTTTTCGTTTTACTTTTCTCTTGGAGGGTTTCTCGGGACCAGTGGTTGCAATTGTTGTATTAGTAGCCTCTGAGCAACCAGAATCGGTAATATCACTCTCCGCCCCACCACCAGCCATTGTGGTTTTTGTCAGTGATGGAATCAGTGATGCCAATGATAAATCATTCTTCTCTCTAACGGCACATGGACTCACAATGACAGACATTGGTGTTGTTGTCATCATCGTCGTAGTAGTCGTCGTGGATGATGTCGATGCTGTTGGTGGTGTTGATAGCAATGTTTTCATTTTTTCTTCAGACTTATTTCGTTTACTCTCTCCAACACCGGATGATGATGATGATGATGTTGTTTGTTTATTGGCTGACGTTGACGGCGGTGGTGGTGGAGAAATTTTCAATTTAATTGATTCTAAGCTATGGCTGATATTTACTAGTTTTGCTTCTCCTTGGTCTTTTGGTGCAGCCACAGCCGTTGCAGTTGCTACCTTTTTATTCTGCCCACCTGTTGCTGTTGTAGAAGGTCTTATCGCTGATATTTTCATACGCAAACAACCATCCGAATCGGTACGTTGTATACTGAATTGCGTGGCTAATGCAATATTGGAAATATGGAGATGGCTGCTGTTGCTATTGTTGTTACTACTGTTGCTACTGGTGGTACTGCTGTTACTGGTGCTGGTATGACTGCTGTTGCTGCTGTTACTGTTACTAATGCTGTGTTTACTGCTGCTGCTGCTCCTGCTATTCGATGTCGCCGCTGAGCTCGAAGACGTTGATGCTGCTGTTGCTGTGCTGTTTGTGATTTTCTTCTTTTCATGTCTTTTTTTATGTTTATTATCTTTTTGTGAGCTTTCATGTTCATTCTAAAACAAAAGAAGTCAAAATTGTATATTTAAATGTTTTTCAACGACAAAGAGAAACAATACCTTGTTTTCGTGTGTAGTTTGTTCTTTACGTTGCTGATGCTGCAAATCCGAAACATTCCTTGTTTTTGCATCATTCGATGTGCTCATTATTTATTGGAAAACTTGTTCCTGCAAAGAAATGTTAAAAAATGAGAGAGATTAGTAAAATAATATGTAGAATTGCCTGTGTGTTTGAAAATCCTTTTGGTGGTTTATTTATAAAGAATCTCTTCTAAACCAGAGATATTAAAAAAAAACATTTCGGCCGACTATGCTCTTGATATCATAAATATATGAAAATCTTCCTATAAAAGATTGCTCTAAAGTTCCTTTTCGCACTTTCATTGATACCATAGAAAATAATACTTTTGACAGGCATAAAAATTTTGATTTCAAAGTGAAAAGTCCTACCCTTTCGCTTTTTACTTTAATACAATTCGTGGAATATTGAGATTCTGTGCGTAGCAAAATTAAAGACACATATGTTGAGCAATGTTTAAGAACGAGTGGTCGCGCTTCATGGAACAATAGTGGGATTCTCTAACTCAATTTTTGAGAAAATTGTCGGTAAGTTAGCGACGAAATCAAAATAGTTGCTAATTCGTATCGATAGACACCAATTTCGTCAACTTTTACTTTTTTTAGCTATATGGCTGGAGAGGGTATCATTTGATGCGGCCAAAACGTGCCTCATCGAAATAACGATTTTAGACCCTAGGTTTTTTTGGACCAAATGCGTTTTATGACATTTGGAGTCGATCTAGCGATGTCCGTCCGCCCGCCTGTCTGGCAGTTGGGTACGATAACTCTTATAGGGAGTATGCGATTTGATCTAAACTTGGTACATCGTAATATTATTGTCAAACTTAGATCGAGTTCGGAGATTGGCAACATCGGTCCACTCCTTCTGGTAGCTCCCCCACAAAATGTCAACATTTTCAAAGAAAATATTTAACCGCACAGAAAGAAAAAGGATAATCCGATTTTGCTCCCACTTTGCGAATCCTAATATTTGCATAAGTGCTAGGTCAGGTACGAAAATGGACAATATCGGTCCACTCCATCAAGTACCTTCCCCACAAAATGACACAATTTTGAATAACTATAACTCATATAAAATGTGAGGTGAGAGTTCGATTGTCTTCAAATTACACACATCACAATATTTGTATTAACCCAAGGTCTGGTGTGAAGACACGGTTGCCTTTTTCGGATTTTGTGATCGTTGTCAATGATTTGAATAACCAAAACGATCACAAAATCCGAAAAAGACAACCGTGTTTACCTTTAAATTACACACATCACAATATTTTAATTAACCCAAGGTCTGGCATGAAGATGGAATATATGGGTCCACTCCTTCTAATACCTTCCCCACAAAGTGTAAAAATGTTGAATGTTAATAAAGCTCTTAAAACACGAAATTAACAACAGATTCCATTTAGACTTGGCATATCTCAATATTTCCATCAACACAAGATCTGTTATAAAAATAATAGATATCAGACCATTCCTTCTGGTACCTCCCCCACAAGTGGTCAACGTTTTGAATAACAAAAACGATCATTAGATCCGAATAAGCATCCGGTTCTCTTCAAATTACATTCATCACAATATTGTTATTAGTCCAAGTTGTGATGTGAAGATGGAATATATCGGATCACTAATTCTGGTACCTCCCCCACAAAGGATCAAAATTTTGAATATTCATAAGACGCGAAATTAGCATCCGATTCCATTAACTCTTTCCATAAACACAAAATCAGTTTTAAAATTATAGAGATCGGATCATTCTTTCTGGTATCTCCCCCACAAAGGGTTCAATATTTTGAAATACAAAACGCTCCATGAAAGCGAAATAAGCATCCAACTCTATTAAAATTTCACACCTCCAAATATTTTGCTAATATATATCTGCGAATCCCTTCTGGTACCCAACCCACAAAAAATCATCAACATATGCGGCTGTCTTTTTTCGAAGTTGGTCAAAACTCACAAATATTTCATTGAACATCAGGAGCCAAAGCAGGGGTGAGGGAACACCTCTCTGTGGTGTACCTCTGCTGACAGTTTTCCTAATGCAACTTTCTACTAAGCTTTATCTTGTTTTTTAGCATTCTATCAATCTATTTAATGAGAATAGAGGAAATACCAGAGGCATATAGCTCATTGTGGATCTACTCCAGCTACACATTATTGAAAGCCCGGCTATCGCTATACCTTTTTCTGCATTCTTTTCTTTACTCTTTTTTTTATTCCGAATAAGATCAATGTAGCGTCGAACTTTGAGTAGAGTGTAGATAGCCACTACAGCCATGCATTCAATATTTAATTTTCTGGCAAGTACCAAAAGAATCAAACCCCCCATTGTAGTTTAAGGTGAAACTTCCGAATCCAACACCAGCATGCATAGGCAAGGAGTTAACAATTTTTTAGTCTTAGGTTATGTTAAGTTATCTACACGGATCACCTCAAAAATATTAACCTATGTTGCGCCATTTGGGTTGTGATTTCAGGGTTTTTTAAAAATATTACCATATGTGGCGCCAATATGTCCAGATTTCGAAGGTATTACATTTTTCAACAAAAATTCATTATTCACAATATATAGGATAATATATATGGGAGCTACAGCTATATCTGAACCGATTTCCACAAAATTTGATGTACTTGCTTCTAGACTGAATTCGGACGGATGTTTGGTGCACAATTAACCGGAAATCGGTTGAAGATATATATGGGGGCTACATCCAAATCGGAACCGATTTTGATAAAATTTGGCAGAGGTACCAAAGATCATTGTTGTGAAATGCATATTACGAATTTGATGGACTAAAATACCAAGTCGCTATATCTGAAGTACCGGTTTCTAGGATGAATTCAGTCGTAATTGCCAAAATTCAGTCCATTTGGGCTGATATTAGCCGTTTGGTGCTCAATAAACATGATATCGGATAAAGCTTTATATAGGGGAGATATACCCTAATCTGAACTGATCTCGATAAAATTCGACAGAGGTATTTTCGAGCAGTATCTGATTTCCGGTACAAAATATCATTCTTGGGGAGTGTATATTACGCATCTGGGGGACTTAAACCCCAAATCAAATGAAACATATATATTTGATGTATTTGCTTTTAGACGGAATTCGGTGGGATATGTCAAAATTCGGGTCATTTGAACGGATATTGACTATTTGGTGCAAAATTAACCAAAAATCGGTTGATATATATGGGAGCTATATCCAAATCTGAACTGATCTTGACAAAATTTGCTACACTTATTTCAGAGCTGTATCTAATATCTGGTACCAAAGATCATTGTTGTGGAATGCATATTACGCTCTAAAACCCAAATCGTATAAAACTTATATATGGGAACTATAGCTATAGAACTGATTTTCTCCAAATTTGATGTACTAGCTTCTAGACTGAATTCGGTGATGATGTACCAAAATTCAGGCCATTTGGATTTATATTGGCAATTTAGTGCACAATTAACCTAAAATCGTTTGAAGATATATATGGGAGCTATATCTAAATCGGATCCTATTATCATGAAATTTCAATAGGGTTTGTCCTTGGGCCAAACACATATTGTTTGCAAAATTTCATCTCATGCGGATAATAAATGCGACCTGCACAAAAATACATGGACAGACGGACGGACTGACATGCATAAATCGACTCAGAAAGTGATTTTATGAGGATCCTCAAAAGTAACTATGGGTCTATCTTGCTTCCTTCTTCATGTTACAAACAAATGCACAAAAACATAATACCCTTATCACTATGTGGTGTAGGGTATAAAAATTAGGTTTTGATGCTAATATTGACATTTATCCATAGGCAGAAATTTTAAATTTTTTTGTGGAAGGAAGACCACCATTAAAATCTTTTCTTAAAAAAGACGATTTTTTTTTTGCCTAGGCGATGTTCGGATAAATCCATAGGTGAAAGTTCTTAATTCCCGGTGCAAGGCCAGCAACCCCGAGAGTCTTAAGTAGTCTATGGTATTGATGAGTTTTAATTTCTTCTTAGGTTTTTAATTTCATTGGTGGAGTCAGCACCCTGTATGTGAAAGGATACACATATAGGGCGATTTCAAGGACCATATATTGCTCTTATGCAATTCGAAAGACATTTATACGTTGTTTCTTCCGTCTTGCTGTCATCCTTTCGATATTCCATTAGAAAACTCGTTTCCACACCTGTAAATGCACTACAAATTCCACCCCATTCCTCCGTTTACTTAACATAGTTTCTTAACTTTTTGAAAATTATTATTTTAAAGTGCCTCGAAAACTCAACCACAATATTAAGAACCAAAAAATACAATACGTGCGAGTCTTGTTCACCGTACTTTGTGTGTGCGTGTTTCATTATTTACCCCCTTTAAGGGGCGAGAGACATACATATAAATTTCGAAAGTGTGATTGACACACAATAAATGCAAATTACAAATGAAAGGAAGAAACAAAAAGAAAAGAAATGCAAAAAACGCGCGATCATATCAATTAAAAAACCAACCACATAAACAACAAGCCAACCAGCCAGTCATCCAACCAAACAGTCTGCCTGTTAAAGAAACTCGAACGAAAGTGGCGGCACAACACGGCAACGAAGAAGAATGGCTGATACAAGGCAAACAAACAAAACAAGAATTTCCTCCAAATCCCTAGCAGAAAAAAAGGACATAACATCAACAATAGCAGTAACGGGAATAGAGGCAGATGTTTTCACAACACCACCACAAAAAGAAGGGGAAATGGGAAGGACTACAAAAATTGCACTACATGCCACCACTGGAGGCTACAAATGTACGCCTAGCCTAATGTTTGTCTAAAGCTCTTCTTCTTTCTCAGGTACATAGACGACTTTTTTTTTGTTCTTCGTGGACAATTTTGTTTTAAATTAGGTCACTGCTTTAAGAGGCCCATGTATGATATGACATCAAATCTCAGGGCCATTTCATTCGTAATCCACAAAATACACACTTCCACTTCTCTTCTACATTTGCTTTGTACGTATTAAAATCCAATTCTCCAAGCCAATTTTGGTTGGTTATCAAACCTTAAAACTCATTTGGCCACCAGTTTCACCTTAAATTTAATGATGAAAGTTAAAGAATCAGTGAAAAAATGTTGTGTATGCAGCCAGCATTCACTTACACAATTTAAGTTTCATGTATCTGCTCTGCTGCTGCTCTTGTTGTTGTTGTTGTTGTGGACACATTCATCTATACTCGATTGTTGCAACTGCTGCTTTGAATTTTTTTCTTTTCCTTTTTTGTGAACAAATAGAAGTGAAAATTTTCTCACAGTCCACAAAAAAATTAAAATAATTAAAGAAATAAAAACACAAAACCGAATTTACAACACTTCACTTTTGTTTGATCTGTTTTTTGTTTCTTCTTCTTCTTTATCGTGCACTCTCTGCCTTTTATATTTTCTTTTATTTTAAACACATTCTTTTGTTTTTTCTTAATGCATTTGCCTGCTTTGCTTTGTTTTTTCTTTTCTTTAAAATGGCGCCGTTTATTTTTTCTTCTTGTTGGTGGTGGCAGACAAAATTTTCACTTTAGATTTTTTCTTGTTTGGACACGTTCCGTTTAAATATTCCAGCCTTTTTCCATTTCACCATGAAGCTAAGCTTTGAGATTTAATATTTTTTTACAATTTTTATAACTTTTTGTTAGTTTTCCGTAATATTATTCGCATTAAAAACTAAAAACTTAAACCACACGAAAATAAAAATGACAATGTAATCGATGGAGAGGAGACATTGCGGGATGTTCACACGGCATGCTCTCGATTAAGCAGGGTACACACCATCAGCTGTTCATGACATTGTACTCATGTAATGACGTGTTTACAATACAGATTGCTGCAGAAATTACTTTTAAAGAAGAATTTATATCAAGTTTAAATTATAAAATTGGCAATTTAATTCAATGAAATGTAATATGCACTTGTTTGACTATGTTTTCATTTATCAAAAATTATTCTTCCTTTTCTGGCAAATGCTTTTTTTACGAAAAACTCCCTGGAAACAAGCAAACTTACGAAAGAAGACAAGTTTGTCAGCAAACTAACAGCGCTCCAAACGATACGAAAAAACCAAGAAAAGAATGTTGTTTAAAAACGTAAAGAAATTCGATGGAGTGTAAAACATTAATCGTAATAATTTAAAGTGGTGTCATGAAGAGTAAACGGCGTCATAGTCAGAGGTGTAAGTAGTTATTTTTGCATGGTAGAAAAATACAGGTAGATGCATCAACGTTTGGGAACATTGATATGTCAAAAAACTTTAAATGTGTTTTCAAATATAAGTAGATTTTTAAATAGTAGTTTTAAAAAAAAATGTTTTCTTATACGACGTCATTCGGAGGTCATTATAATTCTCGTTTTTCAACAATTTTTACAAATTTAACAAATTTTTCACAATTTTTACAAATTTAAATAATTTAAATAATTATATATCTGTTGATTTATTCAGTAAAAGTACGTTTAGATTCCGATTCAAATCAAGTGAACTTAATAGTCGAAACGCTTTCTAATAGTATATTTAAATTAGCGTTTTTTTCTTAATGTGGATTTATTTGACGAACTCCTTAAACTTTAAACATACAAGTTATTTTCAGAGAGTACATGCAATGGATCGTACTATGAAACAAAATGTTTCTAGACAATTAATGCAAAATTTTCAATTTCAAAATTGGTTTGACAGTTCATTGTCCCAGCAGCTGTGTCGATGCGACTACCTGTATTCTTCTACCGTGATTCATATCGAATGCTTGGCATTAGGAGACGCATTATTGTTTTCAATTACAGCACCCATGGTAGAAGAATACTGGTGATGCATCAACGCTTGAAAGTTAAGTAGACTTACATATTTTTTATACGAAGCCAGTCATAGGTTATTATGACAAGAATTTCCAAAAGGTTTTTACACATTTCAATAATTTTTCATTGAAAATGTTCAATTCCAAAATTGGTTTAACAGTTCATTGTCCCATCAGCTGTTTCGATGCGACTACCTGTATTCTTCTAACATGGAAGCACCGTAAAGTTGATTTTTTCTAGCAATAATAGGTTTTGTCAAAGTTATTTGTTTATATTTGTATGTTATACAGAAGCTACCATTCCGCTGCGAATGTTGAACGTAATAAGATTAAATATATTTTTTAAAGTTCACGCATTACATGTGTGTTTCTATTAATTTTTGTTGGGAAATAATTAAATTATAAACAAACACCTGCCATCTATATATTCGTTATTCGTGTAAACAAATTGCGCATTAACAATGAGGAACGTCTTTCATTTCGTTTTCAGTGACCCTTTACTTTTCGTGTTATCAATGCACTGGGATAACATGGAAAACAAAGGGCTAATTCCACGGTTCATTTAGTGAATGTTTCCAGCTGATTGTGTTGTCCTCATGTCTCATTCGTAAACAACTGAGATACTTGGGTTTTTTTCTTTCTGTTTATTTTTCTTGGACATTATATTTTGCCTTCATATTTGTTTCATTGGGGACGTCTTTAATTTTGGTTTGTTTCAACACGGCGTTCGCTCTGCTCTGCACAAACAGGAAGATATTGGAGTTGGACATTGTTGGGACGGGATAATCAGGAATAACAAAAAAACAGTGAGTAAAATCCCAAAGTTTTTTTTATCCAATTAGTGAGCAAATTTGCATGGTACGATGCTTACCTTTAGTTTCTAGGTTTCCGTGGACTTTTACTACCCGGCGATAAGACTTAACTTATTAATTTTCCAAATAAGAAAGAAATGAGTTCCTCAGCGGCAGCCACCACGGTGGGTGATATGATGTATGGCACCACCTTATCGGCCGAGTCCATGAAAGTTATTGCCGAAAGCATTGGCGTTGGATCACTACCCGACGATGCCGCAAAGGAATTGGCTGAAGATGTTTCGATAAAAATCAAACGCATCGTTCAGGATGCAGCCAAATTCATGCATCATTCCAAGCGTGAGAAATTGATTATGAGCGACATTGATCATGCCTTGAAAGTTCGCAACATAGAACCACAATATGGATTTACATCGAATGATTTTATACCATTCCGCTTTGCTTCGGGCGGTGGCAGGGAGTTACATTTCAATGAAGAAAAAGAAATGGATTTGACGGAGATTGTGCAAGGAAACGTGGCAAAAATTCCACTGGACATAACATTGAGAACACATTGGTTGGCCGTTGATGGTATACAACCTACCATACCAGAAAATCCACCACCACTTTCCAAAGATCATCAAGCCTTGGATTCGGTAAATCCTGTGGTAAAACTGGAACAGGGCGTGACCAAGGATACAGCTGGTAAACCAGCCACGGGTAAAATACACAAACTTAAGAATGTTGAGACGGTGCATGTCAAGCAACTGGCCACCCATGAGTTGTCTGTGGAACAACAGCTGTACTATAAGGAGATTACAGAAGCTTGCGTGGGCTCGGATGAACCACGTCGTGGTGAAGCTCTACAGTCGTTGTCCTCAGATCCAGGTCTACATGAAATGCTGCCACGTATGTGTACCTTCATAGCTGAAGGTGTCAAAGTGAATGTGGTGCAGAACAATTTGGCGCTATTAATCTATCTGATGCGTATGGTCAAGGCCATGTTGGACAATCCTTCGCTGTATTTGGAGAAATATGTAAGTTGGGATGATGGGGTGGAAATGGTGTGAATTCTAAAAATATATATTTTTTCTTTTGCAGCTCCACGAATTAATTCCTTCGGTGACCACATGCATTGTTTCCAAACAATTGTGTATGCGCCCCGAGCTGGACAATCACTGGGCGTTGCGTGACTTTGCCTCCCGTCTTATGGCTCAAATTTGTAAAACTTTCAACACTTCGACCAACAATTTGCAGACGCGTGTAACTCGCATCTTTAGCAAGGCTCTGCAAAATGACAAGACCCACTTGTCTTCACTCTATGGCTCAATTGCTGGCCTCTCCGAATTGGGAGCAGAGGTGATAAAGGTATTTATAATACCACGTCTTAAATTCATTTCGGAACGTATAGAAAGTCATCTATTGGGTTCGTCACAAAGCAATACAGATAAAACAGCAGCTGGTCACATTCGGGCAATGTTGCAAAAAGTTTGTCCACCAATTCTAAAGCAAATTCGTTCACCGCCCGATTATGCAGAGGAATATAAGTATGGGAAACTTGAAGTTGTTATCATTTAAATTGAAACATTATTAATGTGGTATGTCTTTTAAGGAATGATTTTGGTTTTCTGGGTCCATCATTGTGCCAGGCCGTGGTCAAGGCTCGTAATACACCATCTTCCACAGTAACAATTACCGGTTCCAGTGCAATATCAAGTGGAACCATTACATCGGCGGCTCAAACAGCCACCACAATTGGACGACCTCAAGTGACACAAATTACGCCGCAGAGACAACCGTAAGTATTTGAAATAGGTTTGGTCATGGATTCTTATACCCTCCACCATAGTATGGAGGGTATATTAAGTTTATCATTCCGTTTGTAACACCTCGAAATATACATTTTAGACCCCAGGAAGTATATATTCTTGATCAGCATAAAATTCAATGTCGATTTAGGTATGTCCATCCGTCTGTGGAAATCACTCAAGCTTCCGAACGAAACGTAGTAGGTTGATAAAATTGTACTCAAATGTATATTATGTTGGCAGGACTTTTGGTATATGTCCACGCAGGTCCACGTTTTGGTATAGCCCCCACATAACGGCACCTCCCGATATTCGGTATTTTGATGATTATAGCGACATTATTCAAAGGAATTTTTTTAAAATTTGGAGTAGGAGTATCGAAAGGAGTATCCGATTTGGCTCAAACTTGGTACATCTTAATATTATTATCAAACTTAGAACGAGTTCGAAGATTGGCAATCTTGGCCCACTCCTTGTGATACCTCCCCCACCAAAGGTCGAAATTTTCAAAAAAATGTTTTACTGCACAGAAAGAGAAAAAATAATACGATTTTGCTAGAACTTTGTAAATCCTAATACTTGCATCAGTGTTAAGTCAGGTGCGAATATGGACAATATCGGTCCACTCCATCAAGTATCTCTCCCACAAAGGATCGACATTTTGAAAAATAACAACTCTTATAAAATGTGATGTATTAGTCCGATTGTCTCCAAATTACACAGATCACAATATTTTTATTAACCCAAGGTCTGGTGTGAAGATAAAATATATCTGTCCACTCCTTCTGGTACTTCCCCTACAAAGAGTCAACATTTTGAATATCTATGACGCTCATAAAACCCAAAATTAATATCCGATTCCATTCAGACATGGCACAACTCAATGTTTCTATCAACACTAGGTCTGTTATAAAGATGGTAGAGATCGGACCATTCCTTTGGGTACCTGTCCCAAAAAGGGTCAATATTTTGAATATAAAATGTGATGTATTAGTCCTCTTATAAAATGTGATATATTAGTCCGATTGTCTCCAAATTACACACATCCCAATATTTTTATAAACACAAGATCTGGTGTTAAGATGGAATATATCGGTCCACTCCTTCTGGTACCTCCCCCACAAAGGATCAACATTTTGAATATCCATCAAGCTCATAAAACGCGAAATTAACATCCGATTCCATTCAGACATGGCACAACTCAAGGTTTCTATCAACACTATATTTGTTAGAAAGATGGTAGAGATCGGACG
This sequence comes from Musca domestica, assembly GCF_030504385.1. Lineage (NCBI taxonomy): Eukaryota > Metazoa > Arthropoda > Insecta > Diptera > Muscidae > Musca > Musca domestica. Next base: position 25,765,840 of record NW_026712363.1, on the reverse strand, counting down.
ATTCCTTTTGGTACCTGCCCCACAAAGGGTCAATATTTTGAATAGCCAAAACGATCATAAAATAATAAAATAAGCATCCGATTCTCTTCATATTCCACACATCCCATTATTTCTACTAACACAAGATCTGCTGTGAAAATGAAATACATCGGTCCACTTCTTCTGGTACGTCCCCCACAAAGGATCAACATTTGAATATCCATGAAGCTCATAAAAAGCGAAAATACGATATTATATTTTATTCAAACTTGGTACATCTTAATATTTCCATCAAAACAAGATCTGTTACAAACATGAAAGAGATCGGAAAATTTCTTCTTCTCATGTAGGGTTTTAACATCTTCCAAAAATTATCACATATCTCATGTAAAGTAAAGGAAGCAGTCGATATAGTCCAAACCTGGCACATTGAAATATTTATATCATATTTACTTAGGTGCGATACGAAATGGACAATATTGGCCCATTTCCTTGGAACCTACTCCATAGAGGGTTAACAATTTGAATAATCATAACAAAAGTAAAAATATATTTAAACAATCGAACATTGGCTGAGGTTATACATCTGTCGGCAAAACTGACTGATATTTTTTAACATTTTTTTTTAAGTCCCTTCAATTTTAAAATTGGCATCCCTCTAATGGCATCCCTCTAATATTTTTACAAGTCTTTTGCATCCAATACCCAATCAAGTATTTAGAATAATTTCCTCATCTCATGTTTAATCAGTGTAAATAACACGATAACAACTAAACTAATATCCTGAAATTTTATTGTGTTTGCTAGCTGGCAAAAGATTAAAGATAAGTTCCATAGAATCATTACACTTGACCTCAATGCTACCGACCAACACACTCACCAGCACACATAGTTTCTGTTCATTCAGAAAAAAGTAATCCTTTATTATTATTTGCTTTTGCATATTTACAGAAGTCCTGTCATCACCACCATACCCCAATTGAGAGGCATACAACAAACTCAAATACAACAGCAGCCACAAACCCCACAGCCACAAAAATTTGTTATTGTACAGGCCCAACAACAGATTCAACAGCAACAACAGCAACAACAGCAACAACAGCACCAGCAACAAACGCCACAATTAGCAAGTAATTCATCGTCAAATGGTGCCAACAGCAGCAGCAGTATGACAATTGGTTCGGTGGTGATTGGTGGAAATGGCGGTGTAGGTAGTGTTGGTGCTGGTGGTTCAATGGCCCCCACAACAAGTTCCGCCAGTAGTCTTTTTAGCACCGTAGGCAATACGGTTGTCATTGGCAGTAGCAATAGCCTGTTAAATAGAAGTGAAAGGGTAAGTACCCTCTACCCATCATATCCTATTTGTAGTTTGCTCCTTGTGTCTCTAGCGATTGTGACAAGATTCACGTAAATAGCAGCTTATCTGAGCAGATTACAAATTTATGATTTCCGTTTGGCACTTCATTCATGGTTTTTGTTTTTATTTTTTCTGTTTCTTTCTTTCTCGATTTTTCAGACATCTGTTGATTCGAATAACATTATAATTGAAACGGAAGAAATCCGTGCACCACCGGAATTGGATGACCTATCACATTTGGAGTGAAATAAGTAATGTGGGCAGTTTAAGTGTAACATTATCCTGCTGTCCTTTATAGATTTTTAAGATTTTTTTCTTTTTGAGGCGTATTCAATTAAATAAATTGTAAATGTAATATTGGAAGACAATGCAACTGTTTCATTGATTCTTTGTTTGGTCTGGTCATAAAGCCAAACAAAACAAAGGTAATCACAAGTGTTCTTGGCTTGCAACTCTTTATGGCGAGAGTAGCTCTCTTTGTTGTTTAATTGACACTGTTTCGGTGTGAAACACACAACAACAACGCATGTGCTGTTAGTGAGTAAATATCGATTTTTCTACGTACACTACCACAACTAACTTAACCTAATACAAACTTCATTTAATAACACTTGTGTCCGGACCAAAAATGGGGGAAGGATTGCTCAAAATGGATAATAGCCGAATCAGGGGCAGTAGTTTTAGGAAAATGTTCCATTTTTAATTTTTTTTTGGAAATCCGTACTAAAATAGTACGAAAAATATTAAAATATACAAAAAATTGCACACTTTGTGTTTGACAAAAGGAATGAAATTTGGAAAGAGGGTCTTTGATGGAGTGCAGGATAGATGTACCAAAGTGATTTTGGAAATTCGAGCTTTAAGGTTATGAAAAGTTCTAAAATATTACTAATCTTCAAAAATGGTACCAATTGTTATTTTGAGGACGGATAGAGCTAAAAACTTGTAATATGTCATGATAATCAAAATTGGAAAGTATATAGATGTACAAAGGGTTTTGGAGATTCGATCTTTAAGGTTACGAAAAGTTCTAAAATTGTACTAAATTTTTAAAATGGTACTAAACTGGTGCTAGAGCTAAAAACATGTATTATAGCATGAGAATCAAGATTGAAAATTAAGTTTGATATATGCGAAGGTGGTTTTGGAAATGTGTACTAAGTGTTCGAACTGTACTAAATTTGGAACAGTTTGATTTAGGGTGAACGGATGAAGCTGAATATTTGGTACAATTTGGTTTTGGGTAAAGAAATAGTGCTTGAAATCTGAAATTTGGTATTAGGGTCGCTGTGGACATATGGAAATGTGTACTATAATTGTACGAAAAGTACTGAATGGTACTATATTTGGTATTGGCTGGAGGGATAAGTATAAAATTCTGAAATTTAATCTTTAGATTATTGATGGTATCTGTGTTTAAGATTTGAAAGTAGGTATGGAAATGCGTCCTAAGTACTAAATGGTACTAAATGGTAAACTAAATTTGGTATTGGATGAAGGGATAAAGCTAGAATCTTGAAACGATACTGAGATCTCTGTTTAAAATATTGAGGTTGTTTTGGAATTGTGTACTATATATGTATGAAAAGTATGAAATGGTACTAAATTTGATAATGGTTGAAGGGATAGGGCTGGAATTTTCAAATTTGAAATTGAGGTCTCTGTTGGGGTCTGGAAAGAGATTTGGCGTTGGTTTTTGATATGCGACTATTATTGTACTAATTTGGCTTTGGGTAAAGGGAAAGAGCTGAGTCCCGATATTTGTTGATATCGGCGGTTGAGATCTTATGGTTATTTTGGGAATACTAAATGGTACTAAATTGGGTGAAGGGTATTGGCTGGAATCCTCAAATTTGATATTGAGGTCTCTGTTGGTGTCTGGAGTGAGGTTTGACGGTGGTTTTTGAAGTGCGGACTATTATTGTAGTAAATTTGGTAAAGGCGGAAATTATAGAGCTGAAATTTGATATTAAGGTCACTGTTGGTATCTGAGATTGACTTCTGGTTGTTATTTTGGAAATGCGTCCTACATTTGTACGGAAAGTACTAAATGGTATTAAATTTGATATTGAGTGAAGGGATAGGGCTGGAATCCTCAAATTTGATGTGGATGCCACTGTTTGTATTTGAGAAGAGGTGCTTTTGCATAGCATAGTTGTTCGAAAATTGCTGAAATTTTGAAAGTTGATATTGAGGTCATATGGAGACATACCATATGGTGGCTATCCCTACATGACCCATTTTCAATACCAAAAGTCCTGCAGACATAACATACAACATAATGCTTTAATACACCCTACAGAATATTTTCACTATGATATTTTGCATTTATTCTGATGCCACGGTCGATTAATTCGAGCGTAGAGCAACAAGCGGCTGTTATGGTGGCTCACATCATCACCATGGCTGGCCCTGAGTTCTTTGGCAAGTAAACACGATCATTTTGTTTTTTTTTTTTTACAAACTGCTGGACAACGAATGTTTTCTCATCGGAAAAAATTCGACAGGTCACCACTTTCGGCCAAGCGAAGTTCTTTTGAGTCTATTTTCTTTCTGTTGCGGTGTAAGTTCTTGCACTTTTTTCAATGGCTCTAACGATAGCCACTTGTGGTTTTCCAGCCAAATATAAAGAAATCACACTATCACGCTTAAATTCCACCACGAATAATTTTTTTTTCTGGAAAATTTTCACCAAAATGCTTTTGTACGTTTGTAAACAATATAATGAGCTTTCACTGGAATAATTTTAACAGCTGTCGGACGAGTGGCTTTGAGATGACAGCAGTCTGAACATGGTTTCAGTTTTTTTTTTCACCTCACCCTGTATAGTTCGCTGGTTTTGCAAGAATTCGAGAGACCATTAAATCGTGCAAACTTTGTAAAGCCACGTGAATATCTGACAAAATGGTCATGGAATCAAAGTCCTTTCTTAGATTCTTCTCTTCTAAAATGACGTAGTTTCCATAATCACCTATGGGTTTTCCAAGAGCGATTCCTGGCAAGGCAAACCAACTGTGGTGACAAATTCTGTGAGACTACTTTCTTACTGCTTCCCAAACTGCCATACAAAATGATGAATAACAAAGGAATTCCAATAATGCCACATGCCAAACATTCCCCTATTGTGAGTATTGACAGCAAGTGGGTGGCTTGTTTATAGGGGTGGGTGGTGGTGCCGATGATGATAATGGTGGCGGTAGTTGCTATTACTTACAGTTTACATTGACTGTAGTGGGAATGGTCCGGGGTGTTGTTATGAAAAAAAGAGAGTGTTGATGGTGGTGCTATGGCTGGGGGTGGTTGAAATTATTATTATCTTTGTACGCACACACACACGCGGAGAACCATCTGTGTGTGTGCACGCATTTTAGGAGCAAACCATTACCAATACACACACTTACTCGCTCCGACATAACTGAAAGTAGATACCATCCATTGGCAAAGAGCGGAACACAAAATATTCTGTGGCATTGTTGTGCAGCAGTAGTTTATAGATACACGATTCGGAATATCCTTGCGCTTACTGTGGCAAAGGCACAAAGGATAATACAATTTTTGATTTAACAAAAACCTGAAAATTTTAAAACAATTTTAAACAGTGAAATTTGAAAAAATATAAGTTTTAAATAAAAACCTAAACACCAAAACCATGCGAGCTCATTTTGATATACCTGCCTCTCCCGACACCGATGATGGTGGTGTTTTGGAGTCGAAAGATGGTGGCAATGACCAAATTGCAGCACATGCTGGCGGCGATGAATCGCACGAGCAATTGCAAACGCGTATTATGGAATTCAAAAGTGATTCGAGTAAAATGGCCGTGTTGGGCGAGTTCATTGATGAAGTTTTGGAAAAGGCCGAAGAGGAGGCCAACAAACAACAGGACAACGGTGACACCAGCAATTCGCAACAGGTATGTATGTACATACAGCATGTAAAAAGGGCGGCAGAAGGGTCACAACAACTCTTATTTTGTGTGAAGATATGTCAACGCATACACACACACCCACACCCATGTATCAGCTACATATGTGGCTTGTGTTAGGCGCCTGAGAAGAGAACTAATTACTTTCTTTGTTTTTCCCTCTTTTTTCCAGAACAAAAACAAATCCCAAAAACAAAGTAAGTCAACACTGAATCGTTTTTTTTTTTCTGTCCAACGAGTTATCTTTATTTTGCTAAATATTATGGAAATTTGTATACCTCAGGTTTGAAATTATACACACACTTGGTTGTAAAGAACACCTTATCGCATGAGTCCTTGTAGTCCTTTTCTGTAATGGCAACCAAGAAAAAATGGAAATATGTAAATATTCTCCTTTTTTTAGTTTTGTAAACTTGTAGTTAAAAAACAGAGATGGTTTTGGAAGTTTTTTATACGTCATAAAGGTCTAAATCGTAACAATTCCATGAGGAAGAGTGCTATAAAAAACGGATTGATCCAGAATTATACTCTTCTTCTTCTAGGCGGAAGAGGATCTCTCAACGAGGTCTTCTTCTTCTAGGCGGAAGAGGATCTCTCAACGAGGTCTTCTTCTTCTAGGCGGAAGAGGATCTCTCAACGAGGTCTTCTTCTTCTAGGCGGAAGAGGACCTCTCAACGAGGTCTTCTTCTTCTAGGCGGAGGAGGACCTTTCAACGAGGTCTTCCTCTTCCAGGCGGAAGAGGACCTCTAAACGAAGTCTTCCTCTTCCAGGCGGAAGAGGACCTCTAAACGAAGTCTTCCTCTTCCAGGCGGAAGAGGACCTCTCAGCGAGGTCTTCTTCTTCTAGGCGGAAGAGGACCTCTCAGCGAGGTCTTCTTCTTCTAGGCGGAAGAGGACCTCTCAGCGAGGTCTTCTTCTTCTAGGCGGAAGAGGACCTCTCAGCGAGGTCTTCTTCTTCTAGGCGGAAGAGGACCTCTCAGCGAGGTCTTCTTCTTCTAGGCGGAAGAGGACCTCTCAGCGAGGTCTTCTTCTTCTAGGCGGAAGAGGACCTCTCAGCGAGGTCTTCTTCTTCTAGGCGGAAGAGGACCTCTCAGCGAGGTCTTCTTCTTCTAGGCGGAAGAGGACCTCTAAACGATGTGTTCTTCTTCCAAGCGGAAGAGGACCTCTAAACGAGGACTTCTTCTTCCAAGCGGAAGAGGACCTCTAAACGAGATCTTCTTCTTCTAGGCGGAAGGGGACCTCTGGCCAGGATTCTTTTGTCCATACACGCCAGAAGGGATGTTCTAGATCCAGAAATGAGAGTGAGAGGGGTCCGGAGATAACAGCGACAGCCCTCATATAAACAAATTAAAAAAAAAAACTCAGACCATCTCTGTTTAATTTTGTGTATAGTACAGTATATATCCATGCAACCCCCTTCACCGACCCCCCAACACCACCACCCAAATAGCGTGTTATGCAACAATATCCTAGCTTAGCTATTACTTACGAACTTCCTTGCATGAATTGAGTGCATCCCTTGCACTATCCTGTATTTCCTTGGGCAAGATAATCGGTATTTGTGCGGTGGCCTTTGGTATACTGAAGTCACCTTTTTTGGTTAACTGGAAATGAAATGGTTCGGATTGTTGGAAAAAGAAATGCAAATCGATTATGGGTTTCGGTAAGCACAAGGATGTTCTAGGAGACAATTAGGATGTATTCTATCTATAGAGATAAAATACATTCAAAAACTCCTTGAACCAATAAAATACCATGAATTATCCTTTCGCAAATTCGGTGTTACATATCCTCTCTACTTACCGTTCCCGCCAGCTGAGCAATACACTTTGCATAGCACTGTAATAAAATTTAGAATTTCTAAGCACACTTCTTTGAAAACTAACATTCACCTTCCCCTCACCTTTATGTCCGTTGAACTCTCATCGATTTGTTCAAATCTTCCAAAGCGCAAGGCATCCAGGGTCTCAATAGAGTTTTTAAACTTGGGGGCACAGCCATTACGCATCATATCTAAACTTTGTTCGAATTGTTCCATGGTGACCTGAGAAGAAAATCCAAAAATATTTCAAAATTCCCATCTAGCGACTTCCCCCATTTCGCACTTACCGAATTTATTGACGGTATCCATGTTAGATGTAATAGGCATAGTTTTATTAGGATATAGAAAATGAACATTTTTTTTGCGCTACAAATTTTGCGAAAATTCCGTTAATCGATCGAAAATTCTAAAAAACAAACATTTGCCATATCAAGAGTGCCATATATTTATAGATTCGCATTCCATTTGGTTGGTTTGGATTAGGAAGCGAGACAACATCACATGCCGTTATTTTTAGTGTCGTTTTAATTACAGTTTAACCCAAACATACCAACATTGTAATTAAAAAAATATGTAGCTACAGTTAGATTTTTAATTGTTCGCAATTGCGTTTGTCGTTTTAGTGTCACAGTCGGTTTTCCTTAAGCGGATATTCGATTTTATTTTTAAAATAATTCAAACAAAGATAGTCAAATAATTGAAGTTAATTGCATTTCTAAAGGTAAGAATACATAAAAGGAAAAGAGCCTAGGGCCAAAATCGAACTAAGTCAACCTAAAACTCCTTTGTTCCTTTACGAACTGGAGGCTTCCTGGGAAAATAAGGCTGGAAATACATAAAGCGCATATTTGGCTGGCTTAAGTCATCGGCTGGCTTCTTCGTAAATGAACAAAGGAGTTTTAGGTTGACCTAGTTCGATTTTGGCCCTAGGCTCCTTTGTTCATTTCCGAAGAAGCCATCCGATGACTTAAGCCAGCCAATTAAGCGCTTTATGTATTCCCAGCTTAACAAAGGAGCGTGGGGTGAACAAGTATAAATTGTGGGCCGAAATCGAACTAAGTCAACCTAAAACTCTTTATTTCCTCTACGAAGAAACTAGCCGATGACTTAAGACAGAAAAAACTGCTTCCGCTCCATTGTGCTCACCATGGGGGATAGTGTTTTGAAATAGAAAAAAAAGTATAAAGGTGATTGAATTCTAAAGGTGAGAATACATAAAACTCTTATTTGACTGGGCTAAAGGTGGGAATACATAAAGCGCTTATCTGGCTGGCTTAAGTCATCGGCTGGCTTCTTCGGAAAAGAACAAAGGAGCCTATGGCCATTTGTATTATGTATTTCACCCTTAACGCTTTATGTATTTAACCCTTAAGTCATCGGCTGACTTCTCCGTAGAGGAAAAACGTGGTTCTAGGTTGAATTAGTTCGATTTTGGACATACGCTCCTTTGTTCTTTTCCGAAGAAGCCAGCCGATGACTTAAGCCAGTTAAAAACGCGTTTTATGTATCCTTAAGCTTTTAAACAGGAGGAAAGATGAGAATACATAGAAGGACTTTTTCTGACATTAGTCATAATAATCTAAATACACTATTTCTGGCATATAGGTCCAGGTGTATAAAGAGCTTTTTTTAAGTCACTGACTGGCAGTGTTTTTATTAATACATCATTTTTTGCTTCTCTTTTCTTTGTGGACATGGCAAAACAATAAAGGTAAACTCAATCTGGCAACCCTTTTCTGACGAACTCGACCTTGTCATTTTTCAAATAAAATCTTTTTTCATATCTAAAATATTTTCGTATGACGAGTGGCTGATTTTACAAAAATAATAAATTTTCTTTTATTTTCGGCCTTCCTTGGCACGTAAAACCAGTTTTACATTCCATATCTCAGGAATACCAAATTTATTTATCTGTTCTCGGACTTAAACGTATAAAGACAAATAATTTATTTGTAGGCCTCAAATGAGGTTTTACTTTAGGTCCGATTTTAAGGATCAGATCCGCAGATCTACCAACTGATAAATTTTGCCAAAATCTTGACAATATCTGCTATATGAATTCTGTACTGAAACGAAAGCTTACACTGACAAATTCTTGTAACGCATTTAATGCAAATTCGACTAAAAATGAGATATGAGAATCTTTTACCTGTATTGTAGCAAATAAGGCGTGATATTTTCTTCATACTTTTCCTTTGGTTTGGTTTCATTTAACCATTCCATAATTAAGTCTTACATGACTTAATAGGCAAATATTTTAGTTTTCTGTTTTAGATTATATTCTTACTTGACTTCTATAGCTAAAGGTGTGAAAATAAAAAAAAAATTGTCTGAAATTAATTAAAAACACTTGCCAGCGTACGCCCATATTTAAGGAAGAGCTACAAAATATAAAATTGTCAATGAAGGGACATAAAAGAAAAAAATTGTAATCGTTTGATCGCATGGGATTACCTTCGTTTTTGTACCATGGTTGAGGATGTATACGTAAACAAACATCAGCTGGGCGGCATTTATGTCCATCTAAGTGTGTATCCATGTTGGAACTGAGAAGGTAAAGTCATGCAATCATATGTTTATTTTTTTTAATTATATCTTTGACAACATCCCATTGTCAAAATGTTCATTCATGAATCCATTGTATACACACAAATCAGAGAAGGGAACCTATTTTCTATGCAGCTAAATTTGACAACGTAAATTACAAAAAATGCGGAGCTGCCTTACTTTTTTATTGTACCATGACCCTAAAGTTGGGAGTATATGGGTAGAAATACATAAAGCGCATATTTGGCTGTCTTCTTCGTAGATGAACAAAGGAGTTTTAAGTTGACTTAGTTCGATTGTGGACCTAGGCTCCTTTTTTCTTTCCCGAAGAAGCCAGCCGATGACTTAAGCCTTTTGTCCTTTTATGAAGAATCCAGTCCATAACTGAAGACAGTCAAAAAATGCGTTTTATGTATTCTCGCCTTAACACTTCTGTCGCAATGCATAGAAATGCTCCTAGTTGTGATTATTTAGAATCTACTGTTTACAAACAATTTATACACGGGTCCATCTATACACCTTAAATAACTATAATCTTATTGTTTGACAGAAAACGCAAGTAAACGTATGATTGACATAAATCGATTGCATTTTTTGCATAGTCATCATTGATATAACAGTGGGAGGGTATTGATGTTATAGAACACACATTCCCATCCACATAGCAGGAAGACTAAATGGTCTATGTAAAAAAAAAAATAATTCATCTGGTACATATCATGGCAGATTTGAAGAGGTAGTTTCAATGGTAATGGCAAAATTTTTCCATATATTAAAATAAAATTAATAAAATTCCATAAAGGTGAGAATACATAAAGCGCTTGTCTGCCTGGCTTAAATCATTGGCTGGCTTCTTCGGAAATGAACAATGGAGCCTACGGCCAAAATCGAACTACGTCAACCTAAAACTCCTTTGTTCATCTACGAAGAAGCCAGCCGATGACTTAAGCCAGCCAAATATTCGCTTTCCACCCTAACTATTTAAGCAAGACGAGGGTCATTTTTGTGTAGAATTTACAAGTAAAGTCGTCTGACGTTTTTTTTTTTCTAGTTTTCTAAACGAAAATTTTTGAGCAGTTACACTATCGGTAAAAGGAAATGATAATTTACTTAACTCTACGATCTACACACGGCAGAATCAAGAAAGTATTTTCATTTCAAGAAAGCCTATCCATATCTACATTTCCCGCGTGAAAATAACGAATTATTCGGTCTGAAATAAAAGCAAAAATTCTTGCCAACTGTACGTCCAAATTTAAGGAAGAACTACAAAATATAAATTTGACAATGAAGGGATCATGGTCAAATTAAGAAGCTAAATTCATTTCAAGTAAACATACCCATCTCTTCATTTTCTATTATTTACCTGGTCAAATTTCACTGCATAAAAACTAGGTTTCCATCTCTGATTTTTGTATTTACAATGGATTTATAAATACATATTTTGACAATGAGATAGATGTTGTCAAACGAATAATTTTGAAAAAAAAATGTAAACATATGTTTGCATAACTTTACCTTCTTGATTCTACCATTGAAGGGACATAAAATTAAGGTGAGAATACTCAAAACGCTTTTCTGATTGACTTAAGGTGGGAATACATAAAGCGTTTATTTGGCTGGCTTCTTCGGAAATGAACAAAGTAGCCTAGGGCCAAAATCGAACTAAGTCAACCTAAAACTCCTTTGTTCCTCAACGAAGAAGCCAGACGATTACTTAAGACAAGAAAATAAGGGTGGAAATACATAAAGCGCTTATCTGGCTGGCTTAAGTCATCAGCTGGCTTCTTCGTAGTTGAACAAAGGAGTTTTTGGCCCTAGGTTCCTTTGTTAATTTCCGAAGAAGCCAACTGATGACTTAACCCAGCCAGATAAGCACGTTATGTACTTGCACCTTAAGCGCTTTATGTATTTCAACATTTAAGTTATCGGCTAGCTTCTTCTTAGAGGAACAAGGGAGTTTTAGGTTGACTTAGTTCGATTTTGTCCCTACGTTCTTTTTTAATTAGTAGATTTTTATATATTTTCTTATACGATACCTATCGGAGGTTGTTGTAATATCTATTTTTTCAAAAATTTTAACGAATTTGAATAATTTTTCTTTTAAAACTTTCAATTTCAAAATTGGTTTGATAGTTCATGGTAGAACACAGGTTGATGCATCAACGCTTGGGTACATTTACATGTCACAAATTTTAATTTTTTTCAAAAATAAGTAGATTTATGCAAGCTTTCTTATAAGACGTCAACCGGAGGTTGCTATGGCATGCATTATTCAAAAATTTTTATAAATTTGAATTATTTCTCATTGAAAATTGGCTTGACAGTTCATTGTTCCAGCAGCTGCGTCGATGCTGCTTAAGATCATAGTAGAAGAATACAGGTAGATGCAGCAACGTCATTGAAATGTCAAAAAAATTTTAATGTTTCTTTAAAAATAAACAGATTTTTCTATGTTTTCTTTTACGACGTCATTCGGAGGTTATTATAATAAGCGCTTTTGAACAATTTTTAAAAATTTTAATAATTTTTCATTCAACATTTTCAATTTCAAAACAGGTAGTCGCATCGACACAGCTGCTGGGACAATGAACTGTCAAACCCATTTTGAAATTAAAAAAATGAAAATGAATGAAAAATTATTAAAATTTGTAAAAATTGTTGAAAAATTCATATTATAACAACCACTGATATGCGTCGTACAAAAAACTTTTAAAAAATCACTTATTTTTCATAAAACATTTTCAAAATTTTGACATATCAATGTTCCCAAGCGTTGATGCATCTTCCTATATTCTTCTATCATGATCTTAAGTCTAGGTTATAGCATGTTTACATAAGAACTTTTTGCAGTGTTCACCTCCTTCATGAGGATTTTTTTACGTTTATGCAATGGAATTGTCAATTTACCATTAGATTAGATACTATAATATACATTAGGTTTTCCATACTTAGTTTTAAAAAAATATTCTTAGGTTCATAAAGGGTCTGCAATCACTCACCGATAAAAGTTGCTACGCCTTTTGCGATTCCTCTTTGATTAAAAATTTATATATTAAACATATAATATTGCTTTAGCATGATTTATACAACTAATATTTTCTTTTGTCTTTTTTGTCTTCTTTTATTTGTATGGCACCTTCTCTTTTATGCTCTCTTTTTGCATCAACTGTAAACAAATAACGCTTTTATTACACATAACCTCAATATGCATATCGTAATACTAAATAAAGCTTTCGCTATACCAGATTTCAAGAATGGCAAAGTGGTCAACAAGGCACGAGGATTTGTGGTGCGTCTCTTTGAGTCGATATGTAATTGTGCCAATAACGCCACCGCCGCACCGGTGGCCCGCTTCAAGTTCCGCAGTGGTAAAAGAGCTGCCTCCACCACCGATGCTCCGGAGACAAATGGCAAAATGGAAGCCAAAAGAGAGGAAAAGGTTAAGAAGAGCGTATCGGTGAAAGAGAAAAAGAACGATAAAATCAAATTTGAGGATGAAGCAAATGATGGTGAACCACAGGAGGCCATTGAGTTGCAATAAATAAGCTGGAGAAAAGAAGAGAGGCGGTGCAATGGCAACGCAATGCAAAGAAATTAATACACCACATTCAAAATTTTTAGAAGACTTACAAGAATAACATACAACACTAATTTATAGCAATACTAAATAGCTTAGAACTGAATATCACCACAATCGGATGTAAGGACAAACACAAGAGATCTTTTTTTTAGTTTTTGTTTTGGCAACACTGTGCTCAACAACACCATCCAATGGTTTCCTAGACTAGTTGTAAACAAATTTTCAAAGAAAAAGAGAAAAAAGAAGCAGCAATAACAAATAACTGGAAATCCTTTTAGTCTAGGGAGTAGCCGATAGATGGCGCAAGGCAGCTATGGGAGTAAAGTTTCGCCGTAGCTGAGCTGAACTCCTTCCTCTCGCCTCTCGCGCCCTATAATAATAATAAAAATAGCACAATATTTTCTATAGATGTAATTATTAGAGTAAGTAATACAATAACAATCACTTCTAAATGTCAATATAAATGGATTTTTACAAATCATTCCGGTAGGAACGCAATGGTCCACAATCACTATCTTTAAATAGTAGTCAATAGACTTGTAATATACCAAAATAGAATTCAGGATGGGCGTAGATTCAAGAAGAGACAAAACTAAATAAGTGCTCGAAAAAGAGGCGGATTTTTTCAGTCTTGAAACAAATTCGAACTGATAAAATATTTCGGGAAACACAGTTTTTACCTCAAGCGTTTAGAGCAATATTCGAATCTATGGAAGTCTTCTGATATTTGAAGAAAGCTCCTGATATCGATCAATACCAAAGTGAAAGGAAGCATCCGAAAAGAACAATTTGAACTTGAACCAGGTACCCAATTTCTTTGTTTACCTTAAGGTCCGGCTGATGACTTAAGTCAGAAAAAAATTCATCTTATGTGATTAGACCTTGAAGATGGGAATACATAAAAAACTATTTTGACTGGCTTATATCATCGGCTGGCTTCTTCGAAAAATAACAAAAATCAAACTAAGTCAACCTAAAACTCCTTTGTTCAACTACGAAGAAGCCAGCCGATGACTTAAGCCAGCCAAATATGCGCTTTTTATGTTTCCACCCTTAAGCCAGTCAAGAAAGCCTTTTATGTACTTTCACTAAAAGAAAAAAAACATCCCGAAGCTGACATGTTGTCAAATTTGTAGAGTTGTCCGAAAAGAACTAGTTCATCAAAAATGAACAAACTCTTTTTCCTTTTAGTTTTTATAGTTCACCTGGTTCCATTGTCTTGCGTCATTGTTTCAATTCTATCAGTTCTGTCATGGCAAAACAATAAAGGTAGTCTCATTTCCTAAAACGAACATGGCAACCCTCAATAACTCAATTTACTCACATTTTGCAAATAAATATTACTATCATACCTAAAATGTTTGCGTATGACGAGTGTCTTACTTAACAAAAATAATAAATTATCTCATATTTTCTGGGTTAATTGGAGCAGAAAAGTCAGTTATTTGCTCCATACATGATAAAATTTAGGAGGTAAACTTATTTCAAAATCATCTCTGCATTTCCTCTAATTTACCTTGTCAAATTTCACTGAATAAAAAACAGGTTCTCATCCCTGATTTTTGTGTATTCAATGAATTTACAAATATAAATTTTGACAAAGAGATGTTGTCAAATTTTTGAAAAAATGTTAAACATATGACAGCTTGATTTTGTTTTCTTCTTAATTCTACCATGGCTAATATGTTAAGGTGAGAATACATAAAATGCTTTTCTGACTGGTTTAAAGGGTCAAAATCGAAGTAAGTCAACCCCAAACTACTTTGTTCTTGTACGAATAAGCCAGCCGATGAATTAAGCCAGCCAAAAAATCTTTTTATGTACTCTCTCCTTTAGTTTTCTGGTTGAGATCGTATTCTTTCTTGATAGAAAGTATAAATTAAGTGATAATGATAAAATATTTAGTGGGAAATAAATGTAAATCTCTTGCCAGTTGTACGTCCATATCTAAGGAGGAACAACAAAATATAAATTTGACAATGAAGGGACAACAAATAAAAAAAGTTGTAACCGTATGACTATATGAGATTACCTTTGTAATTGTACCATGGGATCGGCGTTCTTAGTTTTTTTAATTTAAGAGAAAGGAAAGTATTCAATTTTCAGGAACTATGGACAAGAAAGGGTTCAGGAACTAATAACAGCTACATCTATGCAGGTATATGAAGAAGATTGAAGGTGAGAATACATAAAACGTTTTCCTGACTTGCTTAATTCATCGGCTGGCTTCTTCGGAAAAGAACAAAGGAGCATAGGGCCAAAATCGAGTCAAAGTCAACCTAAACTTCATTTGTTCCTATACGGAGAAACCAGCCGATGACTTAAGCTAGTGAAAAAAAAAACGTTTTATGTATTCTCACCTTAAGTCTACTCATAGACATTCAATGAAAAAACCGATTCTAGGATAGGATATTCAATCCTCCTAATTCCCATTGGGCGAACTTTTCCTCCTCCAATTCTATTTTGGTATATATTTTGAAAAAACCAAATCACAAATGCTCTGCAATGCAATCATTAAATAAAGAATATTCAAAATACACTTGTTTTACAACACCTAACCTACAATAACAAAAATTGTAACTTACAATATTAATATAGATAACTTATATGAAAAATAATTTAAATACATATAAATGTATTATAAATTAGAACAGAAAAAATGGGAAAATTACATTGAATTTACGCACACATACACAAAATACATAATAAATATTTGCAAATCATAAATATATTCTTAGAGAAATCGTGTGAAATAAGAAATTAATCAAAATTATTGAGGACACATTCATAAGTTCTCTATGGTTGCACATGGGAAATTTTGCGTTATCCTACTCACAAAGTTCATTAAATTAATATGTTAAGAGGATTTTTGCATGCAAGTTTGATGTGTGGCCTGGCCACTTTATGACAACAAAATGCGCGCGTCATGGTAAAAGAATTCACGAAGTCGCATCGACACAGCTGCTGAGACAATGAACTGTCAAACCAATTTTGGAATTGAAAAATTTGAATGAAAAATTATTAAATTTTGTGAAAATTGTTGAAAAATGCATATAATAACAACCTCCAATTGGCAACATATAAGAAAACTTATAAAAATCGACTTATTTGATTTGATTTTTTTTTCTCATTTTTTAAATGAGCTAAAAAGGCGAAAGTATAAAAATTTTGTATAAAATACAATATAATCACGATGTAATCAAAGGAAATTAAAAAAAAAAAAAACATATGCAGGTGTGTGATAGCAAAAATTATGAGTCGTATGTAAAATGATAATATTGACATACACATGGATTATAAAAGTGACAGTACATATGTTAAACCTCATCCATCTGATAATGCCTTTAATGGGTAAGAGAGCACTGAACTTTGTGAGTGGGAATACACAGCAAATGCCATGTGAGCATAGAATAGAGATCAATTTTTGACATACAATACGCCATAACCTAACTTTTGTTCATCAAAAAAATTGAGGAAAATCCCCCAAAAAGAAATTTCAACAAAAATAAAGATATTTTCTAATCAATCTATCAAAATTTTACTATCCTCTCTACAAGAAGTAATATTTATACACTGTGTATTTACATATACTATAAAGCAAATTATAGAACATTTACTAATATGTATTTATATAACCTATATTTTTGTGTATGTATTGTATATTTTTTATATGCCTATAATGTACTGTATTTTATATTGAAATCAAAAATTTTATACCTTTTATTTGAAACTACCATGGCCTAGAATATAATAAAAAAAAAGAAATGATAACTAACAACCCCATCCCAGATCCTGAATTCCCCCCCTTAATTTTATAAAACAACCTTCCCATGTTATTCTTTAAAACAAAAAGATTGCAAATATTAAATTATACTAAACTGTACAACACTAATGCCCACCGGTCGATCGGTCAGTTCCGGATGATACATCCCTCTGTTGTTTAACAGAAAATTTGCTCAATCCAAAGCAGTATTGTCCTATAAATGTTAGAAATTTTCTAGGTTAGGATATTAACTAACCTAGAAATTTTAGTTATGTGTGAAATAAAAATTGATAAATGATGACACTTTTAGTGTGCCAATAAATAAAATAACTGAGTTATAAACTTTGTTGTTATAATGACCGTGTTCCCCAAAAAGCAATTTGTTGTAACAGTATTAAAAGAAAAATAATAATAAATTATTAAAAATAAAATAAAACAATAAATAATTGGAAAAGAAGAAGTTGATGGTATTTTATTCATTTATTTTTGGATAAAATTTAAAAGGTAGGTGTGATATTTTAAAATACTAGAATTTTTGGTATTACAGATACGAGCAACAAGAGATTTTTAGTGAGAATACATAAAAGGTTTTTTTGTTGACTGGCTTCATTCATCGACCTGCTTCTTCGGAAATTAAGAAATGAGCATAGCGCCAAAATCGAAATAAGTCAACCTAAAACTCCTTTGTTCCTCTACGAAAAAGCCATTCGTTGACTTAAGCCAGTCAAAAAAGCGTTTTATGTATACTCACCTTTCAAAAAATGCGTTTTATATGTTCTCACCTTAAAAGGGTGAACAGTTATTTTTTGTCGTTATCTTTGCCCCTTTCCTTAAAAGGAACTAGTTCCATCATTCCCTATAGTTCAATATTTAATTTTACCTCAATAGTTTATTCTTCCTAGTACTTTGTCCTTTTAAGGACAAAGCAAAATAAATGCGCCACGTTTTTTCGAGAGATGCATCGGAATCGTTTATAGAACCGCAATCTGTAGTTGTATTTCAAAAGCGACAGGTTCCTTTGAACTAGTTTATTCCGGTACGATAAACCCCTAGACAAAATAATGGCGAAAAGAGTAAGCAATAGGTCTGTCTGATTGTATTTTATCTTATGTGTAGAAGAGCAACTAATGTATTATTTGGACCCAAAAGATTCAAATTGTCAATTCCAGCCTCTTATGTATTCTCACCTTTAGTTATCAGCCGGCTTTTTCGTAAAAGAACAAAGTAGCGTAGAGTAAACAACGATAAATTATGGGCCGAAATTGAATTAAGTCAATCTTTATCTCCTTTGTTCTTTTATCAAGAACCCCGGTGACTTAAATCAGTAAAAATGCGTTTTATGTGTTCTCACCTAAAAAGTCATTCTTTGATCGTTCACTTTTGCCCCTTTTCTTAAAAGGAACTAGTTCCATCATTCCCTATAGTTCAATATTTAATTTTAGCTCCATAGTTTATTATTCCTTGTCCTTTTAGAGACAAAACAAAATAAATGCGCTACAGTTTTTCGTGAGATGCATCGGAATCGTTTATGAAGCCGAAATCTGTAGTTGTTGTTTCTACTTTTTTTCGCGGAATGGTTCCTTTGAACTAGTTTGTTCCGGAATGACAAAACTCTAAAAAAAGCTTTCATAAAAATATATAGGTTCTATCTTCCTGCTGTATTAGGTGCCAGAATGTTGCAATATTACAGAAAATGACTTAAGTCATCGGCTGGCTTCTTCGTAAAAGAACGAAGGAGTTTTAGGTTTTGGCCCATAATTTTTACTTGTTCACCCTATTCTCCTTTGTTCTTTTATGAAGTTGGTGTGCATGATAACCTTCACCCTGGCCATGATAAGTGCACTGATAAGATATTAACCTGTTTTGTTTGATCATACAAAATGTATTGTTATTAATAGGCCTTGTTAAAAGGTGGCGACAAAGAGACTACGTTTACCAGATCTTCTCTCAGGAAACGGGTTTTTACGGCCTAAGAAAAAATTAATATAACAATAAAAAAATGAATTAAATAAGATGATGAGTGAAAAGGCATACTTAGCTGTAAATTTGATACCTGCATTTTGTGATTTTTACTAAGGATTCATATTAATTCAAAACTAGATTGGAATGTATTTGGAGATTATCTCGAACCAAAAATTTCACTTACAACCTTGTATCCAAAAATTATTAGAGCAGAAACGACATGACAACATGCAAAACAAATTTCTTCTCTTGAATTCCTATAACCTTTATAATATGCAAAATTTTGAAGTGATAAGGCAACATAATGTTTTGGTATTATAAGTACAGGAAGCTCTGTATACTTAGGAATACACAAAATTTTGTAAATATGCAGCTATAATTAATATAAAAATTCCGAACATAAGGTGCTAAGATGAAAATACATAAAAAGGTGAGAATATATAAAGCGCTTATTTGGTAGGCTTCTTGGTAAAGGAAAAAGGATTTTAGGTTGACTTAGTTCGAATTTGGCCCTAGGATTCTTTGTTAATTTTCGAAGAAGCCAGCCGATGACTTAAGCCAGCCAAATAAACGCATTATGTATTTCCACCTTAAGTTTGCCGCTTGCTTCTTCGTAGAGGAACAAAGGCATTTTAGTTTGATATAGTCCGATTTTAGCCCTACGCTCATTTGTTCTTTTCCGACGAAAACCCTTAGCGTCTGATAGCAACCTTAACAAATAATACATTTGTTGCTCTTCTGCACATACAATAAAATACAACCAGACAGACCTATTGCTTACTCTTTTCGCAATTAATTCAGTCTAGAGTTTTGTCGTACTGGAATGAACTAGTTGGTTTTGAACCACAACTACAGATTGCGGTTCTATAAACGATTCCGATGGATCTCACGAAACTGTAGCGCATTAATTTAGCTTTGCCCTTAAAAGGACAAAGAACTAGTAAGAATAAACTATTTAGATAAAATTAAACATCGAGCTAAAGGGAACGATGGAACTAGTTCCTGTTAAGGAAAGGGGGCAAAAGTGAACGATCAAAAAAATTACTTTTTAGGTGGGAACACATAAAATGTTTTTTAGACTATGCTGAGTTACTGGTGTTCTTGGTAAAAGAACAAAAATGTTTTAGGTGACATAGTTCAATTTTAGCCCATAATTGCTTACCTTACGCTCTATTGTTCTTTTCCGAGGAAGCCAGCCGATGACTTAAGCTAGTCAAATAAGCATTTTATTTATTCTAACCATTACGAATTAAAAAAATCTTCGCTGGCTCTTCTACTTACATACGATTCTTTCAAAATAGTCTCTCTTTAGATGATCCTTAAAAATCTTATGTCAATAGAAGTTTAACATGTAATATCTATTAATTTTCTTATTTATTTGCGGAGGGAAATACGACCATGCTTCCCTTTTAACAATGTAATACAGTAAAAGATGATCAGGTTTATAAAATGTATACTGTAAGCCGATATATTTGAGTTTTTGTTTCTTTTGAATTCAAGATAATTTTTTTATTTCATAACTTGTGGCGAAAAGTTCTGTTGAAACTTGCAGATGATAGAGGCGATCAGTGAGACCATATGACATATACATATGTATTCACAGTTTATAAACCCCCCACCTACCCCTTCAACGGGTCTACGTATTTAGTAAGTGCAGATATGCATATGGTTGTTTTGAAACGTTCAACAGTTTGACACAAAAGTGGGTGACTTTATAGATGTCTGTATAAATTTTAATTCAGTTTATTTGAGTAGAGATTGTTTCAACTTAGAGTTGTTCCAATGGGAAATTAAATTAACTATTTCAAATAATAATATCCAGCTTGGAACTTAACGTGAAAGTACATTAAAGCCTTTTTTTTTGCTGGTTTCTTCGTAGAGGAACAAAGGAGTTATAGGTTGACTTAAGGTGGGAATACATAAAGCGCCTATCTGGCAGGCTTAAGTCATCGGCTGGCTTCTTCGGACATAAACAAAGAAGCCTAGGGCCAAAATCGAACTAAGTAAACCTAAAAATCTTTTGTTTATCTACGAAGAAGCCATCAGTTGACTTAAGCCAGCCAAATACGAGCTTTATGTATTTCTATCTTTAGTTCGATTTACGCCCTACGCTTCTTTCTTCGTTTCCGAAGAAGCCAGCCGATGACTTAAGCCTAAAATATCGTTTTATGTATTCTCACTTTAAATCCTCATATAAAAGGCTAAAAAAGCTCTAATGTAAACATACTATAAGTTGGAAGTTTTTAAACTTAATTGTATTTTTTTCACTTTTGTTCTGCACTGTATGTGGCCTGTGTTTCATTATTTTTAGATACACGACAAAGACGACATTTAATTCGAACTTGAATTTACTTAAAACACAGTCAACGTACGAAAATAATCGCATAAAATTTGTTGAAAACAAAATACACACACGCGCACACAGTCAAACAAAATTAAACAAAAAAGCGGGAAATCAACCGGCAGCCAAGCAGGCATATAATATTTGACCGGCATATGATAACTGGTGGCGGTAGCGGCCAAACAATCCGAGCAAAATGTTGCCGAGAAACATTGAAATTCACAAAACTTCAACAACTTATTTTAGTCACTGACAGTTGCCGTTCGATTTCAGTGGCACTCGGACGACATTCGTTCATCAGAAGTTAAGTTTCGGCATTGCGCGAGCAAATAAAGTGCAGGCTTATCAATTTTAAGCGGAATAATTGGAGTGTTGGCAAAATTTAAACGGAAGCCATCATAAAGTGTTGTGTGGTTTTTGAGAATTTTGGATTTAAATAAAGGTGATTTTCTTTAAAAGAAGTTATATTTTGAGTTCGATAAAAGTGTCATTAATAAAAGTGTCAAACAGAAATTTGGCAATTATAACTGAAGAAGATGACAATTCATTGGAGGGAAATGTGGAAATTTCCATTTCGAATAATGGAAATTCCCTTAAAAGTTTTATTTCTTCAAAGAAGAGAAGTGTTTCGAAATATACTTTATTAATTTTATTTTAAAGGTGAGGATACCTAAAACGTTTTTTGACTGGTTTAAGTCATCGACTGACTTCTTCGTAGAGGAACGAAAGAGTTTTAGGTTGACTTAGTTCGATTTTGGCCCTAGGCTTCTTTGTTCATTTCCAAAGAAGGCAGTCATAAAAGCGTTTTATGTATTCTCACCTTAAGTTTTTAAAAGTGCAGTGATTGGGAAAATATGGTATTATTTGATTTATCAAATGATCTGAGAAACACGAGTGATATACAGGGTGAGATAAAAAAAACTGCAACAAAATCAAACAACATAATTTTTACATTTTTTTTTAAATTTTATTGAATGAAAACAAAAAATGTCGGAAATAGCATCAAATTTTAGAATAAGTTTAGATTTGTTCGAATTGGTCACTTTTGGCACGAATTATGGCCTTCAAATGGCCAATAAAACCGCCACACGCTGCCCGAATGTTGCTCTGCGGTATTTTGACCTCTCTCTCTTCTTTTGAGCTCTTTTGAGTCTATTTTCTTTCTGTTGCGGTGTAAGTTCTTGCACTTTTTGGAATTTCAATGGCTTTACCCCGAGTTCATTTTTCACTTCTTGCCGAATGGAATATGAAGATATGATTAGCTCACGAGCCATTTTTCGGCCACTGCGATGCGGGTTTCGAACAGGCCGCTCCTTTATTTTTTGAACCATTTCTGCTAATGTTGCTGTTGGGCTAAGCTACCAGTATCACGGTACAGGCAATGATACGAGACACAAACGATTTATTCACATTTAAATGCAGGAGGGCTCTAACGATAGCCTGTGGATTTCCAGCCAAATGCTTTTGTACGCTTGTAAATAAAATAATGAGCTATCACTGGAATAATTTTAACAGCTGTCGGACGAGTGGCTTGGAAATGACAGCAGTCTGAATTTGGTTGCAGTTTTTTCATCTCAACCTGAAAGAAGACTTCCATGGTATGTACTTTACTTATGCATTTCACAGCTGAAATGTCGTTCATGTATCACACGATGTGGGCAACTTCTACATATGGAAAATTTGACATTACATATGTAAAAATCTATTTTTTCTCTTAAAGCCTCTACAGTAGTAATAAAAGAGAGCGCCATGCCGTGTGTGTGTTCTTTTCCTTTGGCCTGCAATTTTAACTACTGTTTCGAGAATCTTCCGAGGCCTTTCCGTTATACTTTTATTAGCAACTTCCCTTTCTCTCTCTCACTTTTCGTAGGAGTAGCTTCCTGATTGACCATTTTATTATATGCCCAACATGAGGTAAATTGAGGAACTTAAGGCGGGAACACATAAAACGCTTTTTTGACTGCCTTAATTTATAGGCCGGCTTCTTCGAAAAAAAAAAAAACAAAAGAGCGTAGGGACAAAATCGAACTACGTCAACCTAAAAGTCCTTTGCTCCTCTACAAAGAAGCCAGCCGATGACTTAAGCCAGTCAAAAAAGTCTTTTTTGTATTCTCACCTTTACCCTCAAATCACCTCCTCCGATTGCTTCTCGCTTCTTAAGGTGGGAATACATAAAGCGCTTATCTGGCTGGCTTAAGTCGTCGGCTGGCTTCTTCGGAAATGAACAAAGGAGCCTAGGGCCAAAATCGAACTAAGTCAACCTAAAACTCCTTTGTTCATCTACGAAGAAGCCAGCCGACGACTCAAGCCAGCCAAATATGCGCTTTATGTATTTCCGCCCTTAGATAGAAATTGAGTACTGAGCCTTCCTACCAACATCCGCTTATTGTTTTTTTACTTTTTATTAAAAAAAACTTAAAACAATCTTGTGGTAAGGTCGTGTCACAAACATTTTTGACACTTTCTGTCATGCATTTGTTTTGTGGATAATTTAACAGATTAGAGTTTTACTCCTAATCCTGTCTGGTAAATTCCCAATCAAAAACAAAACTTTTGTTTCTCTGAAAATTAAGATAAACACAAGTCTATAAAGCTCAGATTATTTCGCTCTGTTTGTGATTCATTGCTCTGTGGATATTTTGTTTGTTTCATGTGTTTCTCTTTTTGATAGTGGTTTCGATTGCAAATGTGTGATTCGAATAATAATGATCTTAATTAGTAAGAACAAAAATAATAACACTAAACACATATTTATCCATACAAATGTATGGAGCACACATGGTGTGATAGGTGTTTCCTCCTCCACCTACATCAACATTACATCAATGTCAAATAATATGACAGGAATCACAAGTTGATGTGGTGTAAAGCAAGGGCCATGGTAGAAGAATATAGGTAGACGCATCGACGCAGCTGCTGGGACAATGAACTGTTAAACCAATTTTGGAATTTAAAATGCTGAATAAAAAATTATTTAAATTTGTAAAAATTGTTGAAAAATGCATATTAAAATAACCTCAGAATAACGTCGTATAAGAAAACATATAAAAATCTACTTATATTATAAAAGAAATTTAATTATTTTTGACATATCAATGCTCCCAAGCGTTTATGCATCTACCTGTATTTTTCTACCATGGCAAGGGCTATCAATCAGCCAAGGTTGATACTTTTAACCAGAAAACAGCTTCTATTGTAGTATTCATGGTAAAATTAAGAAGGTAGAGTCATTCAAATAAACATATCCATCTCTGCATTTTCTGTAATTAACCTTGTCAAATTTCAATGCAAAGAAAACATGTTCCCATCTCTGATGTGTGTGTATACAATAAATTTGTAAATATAAATATTTACAATGAGATGTCAAACGGAAAATTTTGAAAAAAATTTTAAAAAATATAATTGCATGACTTCCTTCTTAATTCTACCATGGTAATATGATTACATATACAAATTGGCTCTTGTACATGTATTATTAATGTACCCTGCTTGCCGATCTACTGAAGTTGGTAAAGATGATCACATTTGACACTTGACGAAATGTCAAAAATTTTAAGTCGTTCTTGTGCTTGAAAAATATTTGACAGTGACAAAGTGATATGCAATTCTGATTCCAATTTGTTTTGTCTAAACGCAATTAATACCAAAGTAGCAGACCTAAAGGTGAGAATATACAAAACGCTTTTTTGACAGGCTTAAGTCATCGACTGACTTCTTAAAATAAGAAAGGAGCTTTAGGTAGACTTAAGGTGCAAGTACATAAAAAGATTGAAGTCATGGCCAGGCATATTATTGTCAATCATTATAATGGAAAACGACGGCAAGATTTTAGTGCGGCTCTGTAATCCTTTTATGAAATGTCACAAAATATGCCTAGCCATAACTTTAAGCTTCTTATGTGCTTAAGGTGAGAGTACATAAGCAACATGGCATCATGGGTAGGTATATAAATGTCAAATTGTAAAGGGAAACGACGGCAGAATTTGAATACGCCTCTGGCATTCCTTTATGATATGTCACAGAATATGCCTTGCGAAGACTTCAAGCTGTTTATGTACTTACACCTTTAGATAAATTTCGACCCGCAATCTATACTTCCTCATATATATGGGAGCTATATCCAAATCTTATTTGCGAGCTCTATAAGATATCTGGTACCAAATATCATTTTTGTGGAGTGCATATTACGAATCTGAGGCACTGAAAGCCCCCAATCGGATGGAATCTAAAGCTATATCTGAACCGTTTTTCACCAAATTTGATGTACCTGCTTCTAGACTGCATTCGGTCGGTTGTGCTAAGATTCAGGTCGTTTGAACTGATATTGGTCATTTGGTGAATAATTAACCCGAAATCGGTTGAAGATATATATTGGAGCTATATCCAGAAAACACAAGAATACATGGACAGACAGACAGATTGACTGACATGCACAAATTGATGATTCTATGAATATCCTCAAAAGTACCTATGGGTCTATCTCGCTTTCTTCTCTATGTTACGAACAAATGCACAATGACATAATACCCTTACCATTATTTGGTGGAGGGTATAAAATGCCTAATATATGTAAAATTAAAAAAGTCTGTTTGACACAACAAGACTTGAGTACAGATTTCATAGAAATTGCCAACGTTAATTACACACATGATTATGTGACGTGTGAACATGGTAATACAATGTTCAGCATGAAGTAAGAAGATGTAGGGTTGCCATCGCCAACAAGTGAGGGAATTCAACTACAGAGTTGTCATGGCAAGATATGATCGCGGTGAATGTGTAATTTGTCTACCATTTGCATATCATAATAAACTCCGATTGGCGTCGTATAAGAAAACATATTAAAATCTTCTTATTTTTTGAGAAAAAAATTAAAACTTAAGCATTGATGCATCTACCTGTATTATTCTACCATGGTGTATATGTTTGTAAATTCCAAACAAAATATTTTAAAAATCAATGATTGAAAAAAAACGTACATTGCGGGCGTGCATTAAAGCTTTTATCCAGTGTTACCATGGAATTGAAAGATTGAACAGTTCCGATTATATGTTTTAGAAAGCGCAATATAACTCATTTTAAATCTGAGAACCAATATCAAATAAATTAAGTCAGCGGCTGGCTTCTTCGTAGAGGAACAAAGGAGTTTTAGGTTGACTTAGTTCGATTTTGGCCCTAGGATCGTTTGTTCATTTTCGAAGAAGCCGGCCAAATAAGCGTTTTATGTATTCCCACCTTAACTTTGAATACTTTTGACAGGAAGCTGGTATGGCCGCAGGGCTTTATTTCTGTAGTTTTTCTTTTCCTACCTCTTTATTGTGCTATGCCTTCATGTACCCTTCGTTATTTTATTTGTATTACTTACCGTTTACTTTCACTAATTGATAGGATATATGCATGCAAGTGCATTATTCCCCAAATCCGCAAGCTTTGTATATCCGTTTATTAACAAGACAGCAATAATTATTTGATAAATTTTCCCTTCGTTTCAATTTTCTCAGAAAACTGTAATTGAGTAAATGTTGAACATGTCATAAGAAACAGTTGCAAATGTTAGCCACAACATTCGAAAACCTGCAATAAAAACACCCGCTGGTTAACCACATTACTTTGAAAAAAAATGAAAAATAGAAAAATTATATTTTTTATCTAATTTTGTTCTTAATTCTTTTCACAGCAGCTCATCTTAAATGCCTACCTAGATAACCGGATTGGAATATTAACCCATAAACATGCCGCTTAAAATCGCATTGTTAATTGTATTATTCACACAATTATTGGGGCTGTCAAGCTGTCTTCTCTCCAAAGATTATATCGGTAAGTTGATTGACTTTTTGCTTTAAATGTTACGGGGCAATTACACTCGAGGAAAAAATAGCAATTGCAGTTTCTTAAATAATACTATCACTGGGGGCATATCATGGTTTTAGAAAAGGGAAATAAGACTAAGTTTACGTTTTAGTTGGCAATATTAACCTGTTTTTTTTTCTTTAAATTCCTTTCTTTATTCTTTCTTATTATTAATTGTTTGTTACTTGTTACTAGTTAATATAGTATTTAAAATATGTATATTTTCCATACATAAAAATTGCACACATCGTGTAATACATGGACGACATTTCAGCTGTGAAATACATTATTAAAGTACATATGTACTTTTTCGATAGTAGCTAGCCCTATTTTCATTGAAGAAATATAACTTAATCAAAAGTGTTATTTGTGGTGTGAAAATCTATAAAATAAAATTTGCGGCAAAAATTCTTCCATAAATCATTATGAAGTCTTAGAAAATACAATATAAGCACAATATAACCAAAGGAAATAAAAAATACATATGTATGTGTGTGATAGCAAGAATTATGAGTTTTATGTAAAATATACATTTTGACATACACGTAGAAATACACATGTATAATA
Organism: Musca domestica; assembly: GCF_030504385.1. Lineage (NCBI taxonomy): Eukaryota > Metazoa > Arthropoda > Insecta > Diptera > Muscidae > Musca > Musca domestica. The sequence continues at coordinate 25,738,145 of NW_026712363.1, read as the reverse complement.
AAAGTGACAGCTCATACAGGATGAGATGAAAAAACTGCAACCAACTTCAGACTGCTGTTATTTCTAAGCCACTCGTCTGACAGCCGTTAAAATTATTCCAGTGACAGCTCATTATATTTTTTACAAGCGTACAAAAAAGTTATTCGTGATGGGATTCAAGCGCGTTAGTTTGATTTCTTTATATATGGCTGGAAAACCACAAGTGGCTGTCGTTAAAGCACTCCAGCATTTAAATGTGAATAAATCTTTTGGGTGTCGTACCATCACACGTTACCGTGGACGGAAGAAAACAGCAACTTCAGCAGAAATGGTTCGAAAAGTAAAGAAGCGACTTGATCGAAACCCGCGTTGCAGTGACCGAAAAGTGGCTCGTGAGATGACCATATCGCAATATTCCATTCGGCAAATATTGAAAAATAAGCTCGGTGTAAAGCCATTGAAATTCCAAAAAGTGCAAGAACTTAGGCTGGAAATACATAAAGAGCATATTTGGATGGCTTAAGTCATCAGCTGGCTTCTTCGTAGATGAACAAAGGAGGTTTAGGTTGACTTAGTTCGATTTTGGCCCTAGGCTCCTTTGTTCATTTCCGAAGAAGCCAGCCGATGACTTAAGCCAGCCAAATATGCTCTTTATGTATTTCCAGCCTTACACCCGCAACAGAAAGAAAATCGACTCAAAAGAGCTAAACAGTTTCTTCGTTTGTCCAGCAGTTCGTAAACAAACAAAATGATCGTGTTTATTTGCCAAAGAGGTCAACTGAAACTGTGCACCTTCGGTTGGCCACCAGAACTCAAGCGCCAGCCATGGTGATGGTGTGGGCCGCCATAACAGCCGATGGTCGCTCTCCGCTCGTATTAATCGACCGTGGCATCAGAATAAATGCCGAATGTTATCGCGAAAATATTCTGGAGGGCGTATTAATGTCAGGAAAACAATTGGCACCATGTGTTATCAATTCCAAATGAATGATATGTTAACTATCATAATGTAAACATTGTTTAAAAATATATATGCATGGTAGAAGAATACAGGTAGTCCCATCGACCAAGCTGCTGGAACAATGAACTGTCAAATTAATTTTGTAATTAAAAATTTTTAATGAAAAATTATTCATTTTTTTTAAATTGTTTAAAATTGCATATCATTACAGCCTCCGATTGGTGTCGTATAAGAAAACTTGTAATAATCTACTTATTTTTGAAAAAAAAAAAACATTTTAAAATTTTTGACATATCAATATTCCCAATTGTTGATGCATCAACCTGTATTTTTTTTACCATTGGTAAGACTTAACGGTAATTGGTAAGACTTAATGGTAGAGGGGTAAAATTAAGAAGGTAAAGTCTATTCACATATCTTTGCATTTTCTGTAATAACATTTCACTGCATGGAAAGCATGTCCCCATCTCTGATTTGTGTATGTACAATGGATTTATAAATAATTAAAAAAAAAAACTGAAAATATGATTACATGACTTTACCTTCTCAATTATACCATGTTTTGATCGTTAGCCGTAAAGCATTTAATTTTACCGATTTTTGTCGGTAAATAAAAAAATGAATTAGAGAATCGAGCTACTGGTCGTTTTAAATTTTATTGAATTTCATTTCATGTCAGAACTTGCAGATATATTTTTTAAGGTCCATTACTGGCCACATATAATTCTTGTTTGAAGATATCAAAACCATGATAGAATTAGAAAGAAAAAGTCATGCAATCCTATGTTTACAATTTTTTCAAAATTAGTCATTGTCAAAATTTATATTTACAAATTCTCACACAACACAAATCAGAGATGGGAACCTGTTTTCTATGCAGAGAAATCTAATAATGTAAGTTACAGATAATGCAAAGATGGGCATGCTTATTTGAAAAGACTTTACCTTGTTAATTTTACCATGATCAAAATCTTACAGACAATTTTCTTTGAGTGTACATTAAAAATTAATGTTATTAATATCCCATCTCAGTCAATTATAAAACAAAAAAACAATAGAATGACATTAAATGAACCAAAGATGATATTATTTTCTGTTGTTTTTTTATTAACTGCATTGTATAACTGTTTTGTTAATTATACTCTCTACGCTCTAACTCTCTTCTCCCAAAAAAAAACAATACTTTGTCATTAGATTTACTTGACTTGGCGGACAACGACGAATTCTATTGGGGACGGCAAGAGAACAATGCCGCTGCAGTTCGTGCATTACACACACATAGTGAACAATCTGAAAATGTAACTGATGCCAGTATACGTCATCATTATAGGAAACGACGTCAGGCTAATAATGATTTAATACAGGTAAGTTGGTGATAAGAAAGTGATGCTTTTATAAAGACGTACGGCTGAGTCGTAAATGGAAGTAACACGGTGTTTACACATGGTGGTAAACTTTGTGTCAGTGTGCATTTAAAAACATAAATTGGGCATTTTATGATAATTCCTCATCTATTTGACTATGAGGAAAGAAATTGACCGTCAAAACAACATGTTTCATAAAAACATGTTAGGTGTAAATAAAGTTGACTCTTTTGGTAGAAGAATACAGGTACTCATAGATGCATAAACGCTTGTGAACTTTGATATGTCAAAACTTTTAAAATGTTTTGACAAAAATAAGTAGATTTTTATACGACACAAATCAGGAGGCTGCTATATTATGCATTTTTCAACAATTTTTACAAATGTTAATAATTTTTTATTCAAAATCTTCAATTTCAAAATTGGTTTGACAGTTCATTGTCCCAGCATCTTTATCGATGCGACTAGAAGAATTCTTCTACCATACATTAAGGCGAGAATACATAAAACGTCTTTTGACTGACTTAAGTCATCGGCTGGCTGCTTCGTAGAGGAACAAAGGAGATTTAGGTTGACTTAGTTTGGTTTTTGACCAAAGCTACTTTGTTTTTTTTCGATGAAGCCAGCCAATGACCTATGCCAGTCAAAAAAGCCTTTTATGTATTCTCATACTATTCTCACCTTTACTCTTAAGCATTCGTTTGCCATTATGAATTAAATGTTTTTCTTGGTTTTTAGGAAAATCGTTCATTTGGATCTTGCCGTACTCCGTCGGGAGAAGAAGGCACCTGCCGTCATATTATCTACTGTCGCATGCCAGAATTGAAAGATGATGTTTGGCGTTTGGTATCACATTTATGTGTTATTCAGGGAAGGTAAGAATAAAAAGGGTAGGCCCATGGCAGAATGAAGAAGGTAAAGTCATGCAATCCTCTGTTGACAATTTTTTTTTTCACAATTATTCAAATGTCAAAATAAATGCTTGAAAATACATTAAGGTGTGAATACATAAAACGCCTTTTGACTGACTTAAGTCATTGGCTGGCTTCTTTGGAACGTGGGCCCAAAACCGAACTAAGTCAACCTAAAACTCCTTTTTTCCTCTAGGAAGAAGCCAGCCGAAGCGTTTTATCCATTCTCACCTTTATAAATACACAAATCAGAGATGGGAGATGTTTTTATGCAGTGAAATTTGAACAAGAAAAATTACAGAAAAAACGGAGATGGACATGTTTATTTGAAATGATTTTACCTTCCTAATTCAACCATGGGTAGGTCCTTAAGAGATGTTTTTAAGATAGACTACCTTTAAAAAAGTTTCCATAAAAATTTAAGTTTTAAAAAAAGCTTCTACAGGAGATCAATCCTTGTTCTATAAAAATGTTAATATGAAATGGAACATGTCCAATGCAAAATTCTATAAAGAAATTATTTTTGAATTTCAAGAAGATTTGTAGAGCTCCTTTCAATACTACCACTTAAAGGGGTATTCCTTGATTTTCTATTGGTCTTCCATAAATTGAGAATTAAGGTGAAAAGGCTTTTTGTACTGGCTTAAGTCTTCGGCTGGCTTCTTCGTCTAGGAACAAAGAGTTTTAGGTTGTTTTAGATCGATTTTGGCCCTAAGCTCCGAAAAATCCAGCCGATGACTGAAGCCAGTAAAAAAGTTTTTTTTTTGTATTCTCACCTTTATGCTTGAGTTCATCGAATTTAATTACCGTTTTAATGTTTCTCTTCTCCCTCCAGCACCATTGGCATGTGTTGTCCTATGCGTATTATTAATCGCTTGGGACCTCAAATACTAACGGATGAGGATGTGACCGAACCACGTGTTGTTAACAACCATCCAGAGCAGAGGGGTTGTGGTGTTACAACGAAACAATTCCCTCGTGTCTCACGTGGTCGACCCGCCGAACCCGACGAATGGCCATGGATGGCGGCTTTGCTTAGACCTGGTCTTCCGCATGTTTGGTGTGGTGGTGTTTTGGTAACAGATCGTCATGTCCTTACCGCCGCTCATTGTGTACATAAAATTCGAAAGGAAGAAATATTTGTACGCCTTGGTGAATATAATACCCTGTTGATGAATGAAACACGGGCACGTGATTTCCGCATCGCCAATATGGTCATCCATATCGATTATGATCCGCTGACCTATGAGAATGATATCGCTTTGATACGTATCGATAGGCCAACGATATTTAATACCTACATTTGGCCGGTGTGTATGCCACCGATTGGCGAGGATTGGAGCGGTAATATGGGTATTGTTACCGGTTGGGGTACACAGACATTTGGTGGACCACATTCGGATATTTTGATGGAGGTGAGTGAATGATATTCAGTCATGTTTTTAGAAGAACGATATAAATTAAAATAAAAAATTATGAATGAAAATTCTGAATTAAAGCTGTGCGTATATAAGCAGCATGAAGTCCTCGTATGGCATATTTTGTGCCATATTATAAGGGATTCCAGTGCCGAACTTGAATTCTTATGGTGGGAATACATATAGCGCTTATCTGGCTGGCTTCTTCGAAAATGAACAAAGAAGCCTAGGGCCAAAATCGAACTAAGTCAACCTAAAACTCCGTTCATTTACGAATAAGCCAACCTATGACTTAAGCCAACCAAATATGCGCTTTATGTATTTTCACCCTTAAGGTGCAAGTACATACAAAGCTTGAAGTCATGGCTAGGCATATTAATGTCAAATTATAATGGAAAACGACAACAGGATTTTAGTGCGTCTCTGTAATCCCTTTATGAAATATCACAAAATAAGCCTTAAAGTGGGAATATATAAAGCGCTTATTTGGCTGGCTTAAGTCATCGGCTGGCTTCTTCGGAAATGAACAAAGGAGCCTAGGGCCAAAATCAAACTAAGTCAACCTAAAACTCCTTTGTTCCTCTACGAAGAAGCCAGCCGATGACTTAAGCCAGCCAAATATGCTCTTTATATATTTCCAGCCTTACACCTTTATAATTTGGCATTAATATGCCTAGCCATGATGCCAAGCTGCTTATGTACCCTCACCTTAAGGTTGGCAGCACTGTTGCTTTCGGTAGTTGCTAACTTGCCACAAAATGTCTTTAATTATTGAAATTACATGGTATAATTATGCAAGGTAATCTCATGTTAACATATGATATACAATTTTTTTTTTCAAAATATTTCAAAGACGACATCCAACTTTCAAAATTAGTAATGAAAAATTCTCCCTTCGAGAATAGTATGGATTATAGAAAATTAAAAGATTGCTCTTACCGATAAAGTGATCCGATCAGATTTAAAACATCCAAAAATTGTTCCATTCAATCCATGGTAGAAGAATATCGGTAGACGCGTCGACACAGCTGCTGGGACAATGAACTGTCAAAGCAATTTTGGAATTGAAAATGTTTAATGAAAAATTATTTAAATTTGTAAAAATTGTTGAAAAACGCGAATTATAATAGCCCCCGAATGACGTAGTATAAGAAAACGTATAAAAATCTACTTATATTTGAAAAAATATTTAAATTTTTTTGACATATCAATGCTCCCAAGAGTTGATGCATCTACCTGTATTCTTCTGCCATGATTCAATCAAAACATCAGAAGGCATTATTATCTAATTTTACAAAAAAAGAAAAAAAAATAATATAAAATGCCACTCGTCTTACGTAAATATTTATGGAATAAAATATAAACCATAAATGAGTTCCAATCATGGTAGAAGAATACACATATTCTCAATGTTCAAATGCGTTGATATGCATGTCCAAATTTTTAAAATGTTTTGTCAAAAAACAAGTAGATGTTTATATGTTTTCTTATACGGCGCCAATCGAAGGTATTCATAATATGTATTTTTTCAACAATTTTTACAAATTTTAATAATTTTTCCTTCAAAATTTTCAATTCCTAAATTGGTTTGACAGTTTATTGTCCCAGCAGCTGCGTCGATGCGACTACCTTTATTCTTCTACCATGGTTCCAACATAAAAAAGGGTTGCCATTACCCAATTTGGCAAATGAGATTATCTCTTTCATTTTGCAATGCCGAAACTAATATTATTTTACCGATTTTTGCCGGTAAGGGGGGAGAGTACATAAAGGGCTTTTTGACTTACTTAAATCATCGGCTGGCTTCTTCGTAGAGGATCAAAGGAGTTTTAGGTTGACTTAGTTCGATTTTGGTCCTAGGCTTCTTTGTTCTTTCCGAAGAAGCCAGCCGATGACTAAAGCCAGTCAAAAAAGCGTTTTATGTACTCTCACCTTAACTCAAAAAATTAGTTAGATAATTCCACCACTGACTGAATATCATAGGATTTAATCTGATCACTTTTATCATTTTTTTACATTTAGGCTTCCTTACCCATTTGGAAAATACAAGATTGCCGTGATGCCATTGTGGAACGTGTACCCGATACTATGCTCTGTGCTGGTTACCCTGAAGGTGGTCAAGATTCGTGCCAAGGTGACAGTGGCGGTCCGCTGCTGGTTCAATTACCCAATAGACGTTGGGTAACCGTTGGTGTAGTTTCCTGGGGTATTCGTTGTGGTGAACCCAATCGTCCGGGCATGTATACCCGAGTCGATAAATATTTACATTGGATTATTGAAAATTCTGATGTATAAGTTGTGTAACAGTAAAGTGATATGCCGTATTTTATTATTGTCATATATATACATTAAAGAAATTAGATTAAGTTGCATAATTTGATTTAGAATAAGTACGATTTTGAATAAATAACAAAACTGTTATGACAAATATCCTTTATTGCGGTTCTAACATAACGTTTACACAAGACAAACTATCTTCAATGAGTGTGGCATTTAACTATCACAGGCACAGGTTTGGTTATTTTCGATACTATCAAATTCTAAACTTTTTTGGAGCCACGAACATATAGAAAAGAAGAAAAAATGAATATTGCTAGAAAACAATAGAACAAGGATGATAAAATTAAGAAGGGAAAGTTATTTCTGATAAGCATATCCATCTCTGCATTTTACTATAATTTACCTTGCCAGATTTCAATGCCTAGAAAACAGGTTGGCATCTATGATTTGTGTATGTACCATGGCAGAAAAATACAGGTAGATGCATCAACGCTTGGGAGCATTGATATGTGAAAATAATTTAAATGTTTTTTCAAATATAAGTAGATTTTTAAATGTTTTCTTATAAGATGTCATTCGGATGCTATTATAATTCGCGTTTTTCAACAATTTTTACAAATTTAAATAATTTTTCATTCAACATTTTCAATTAAAAAATTGATTTGACAGTTCATTGTCACAGCAGCTGTGTCGATGCGTCTACCTATATTCTTCTACCATGGTATGTACCAAGCATGGTAAAAGAATACAGGTAGATGCAACAACGCTTGGGAACATTGAAATGTCAAAAATTTTAAAATTTTTCCAAATTTCAATAAATTATCATTCAATATATTCAATTCCAAAATTCCAGTTTCACAGTTCATTGTCCAAGCAGCTGTGTTGATGCGACTACTTGTATTCTTCATCCATGAGATGGACTTACTTGCCGACCTTCAGGGTTACCGTTGTGCGACTAAAATTGCAATTTGTGACCTTTTTGACACCCTGTGTTTTTGTGTAAAACTTTTTAAAAGATTTTGTGACTTTTTGAAATTTGTGCGACTTCTCTCCCCTATTTTTATGTTTTTCATTTTTTGTAAAGGTTATAAGCAGAATATGTTTGACACGAGCTTATAAGGTTCAAGTCGATAGAAGGCTTTTTGCAGAGGTGAGAGTACAAGTCATCGGCTGGCTTCTTCGATTTGCTTCGTAGAAGAATGGAAATATACTTATTTTTGACTAAAAGTTTAAAAAATTTTGACATATTAATCAATGTTCCCAAGCGTTGACAAGTCAAAAATTTAAAAATATTTTTTTAAAAATAAGTAGATTTTTAAGTTTTCTTATAAGACACCAATCGGAGGGTGTTATGATGATATGCATCTTTCAACAACTTTAACGAATTTGAATAATTTTTCATTCAAAATTTTCTATTTCAAAATTGGTTTGACAGTTCATTGTCCCAGTATCTGCGTCGATGCGACTCCTAAATGACGAATATAGGAGACAAACTAGAGCTCGATAGTGTCCACATTTCACCTGTAAATCGCATCAGATATAGCCACCAGCCCATAATTGAACATATACTAAAGGAAGATTAAGAAGACAACCTGTGTAGCAGATGAAGTAAGCTCTACCATACAAATTAACTAACATTTATTTATGGGAAGAAAAACTATTCGTTTTGGGCTACATTGTCCTCTAATGTTCTAAGATTCTAAATAGATCTTCCATAAATGGAATAAATACTAATATCATTTTTTGAAGTATTAGATTTTTAGAATATTCCGTATTTATCAAGATGACTTCTTGAAGCCTTCTACAGTTATCACCCGACCCCAGGGTAGACTAAAAAAAGGTTCACATTAATTTCCACTGTGGCCACATGTGTTCTATATTTTTATTTATTATTATATAACTATTATTACCTTCGTATTTTTATATTATTAACAACATATACTCACTATAGTAAAGATTTGTTTTTTTTGGGGATTTCATTTTTTTTACAAGAAAATTGTAAAAAAATAAATGTAATAAAAACAGTTAAAGTATAACAGTTTCTTACAATATAATACAATTAAATAATGGTCGTGTCTGAGAAAGAAAGCAAAGTCAATAGAAAACGAAACAAAATCAAATTAAGTGTTTTTTTTTTTCATTTAAAAATATAAACTCGTATAATGCTTAGCATTAATAACGCAATGTATTCGTATTTAGTCTAATATTATTGTTGCTGCTGTTGTTGTTGCTGTTTCTGATCCTCTGCATGGCCAAAAGCAATTCGATAGACATCATCATAGACAGAGGCAAAATGAACTTCAAGACCATCTGTTATAAAGGCGGGTAGTTCATCGTAATCTTTGCGATTTTCTTCGGGTAGAATGATGCATGTGACGCCACTACGTTTAGCCTGAGATAGAGAGAGAGGAAAAGAAGGAGAATTAGTTGTGACAAACAAGGAATAGACGATGTATTGGGAATACTTACTGCAATTGTCTTCTCCTTAATGCCACCCACAGGTAATACTCTGCCTTTCAGTGAAACTTCACCAGTCATGGCAATATTTTGCCTTACCGGTTTATTCAAAGCCAAGGACATAAGGGCCGTAACTATGGTCACACCTGCACTGGGTCCATCTTTGGGTGTGGCACCTTCAGGAACGTGTAAATGAACATTGCTGAAAAAATTAATAAAATTCACAGCGGATAATAGCTTTGATTTCAAAATTAAATAAAGAGGAGATGTTTAAAGCCCTTTTTAGGCTATCAAGGACCATTCTATTCTTAGGCATAAAAACAGAGGGCTTCGAAACATTTTTAAAAAGGCTTCTATTTCAGATTGAAGATAGTTAAAGGAAGAGAAGACAGATGAAAGGCTACTGGAAGACCTTAAATTTTCAACCATAGATCGGTAAAGGACTTTTCCAATAACACCCCCGAAAAGCCGTTCCAGAGTTTGTATTTTCAATAGCAGACATTTTCAAAAGGAAGCCGTCCAAGAGCTTCTATTTTCCATAGTAGGCTGTTCAATGACTCATATTTTTAACAGAAACGGGCTATTTTCAAAGAAATGCCATTAAATGGCTCCTATTTTCTGAAGACCGCAGGTAATATGCATCTATTTTTAATAGAAGACCTTTGAAGGGCTTCTGCTTTAAATAGAAAACCGAAAGACGGGTTTTATTTTTTATGAAAGACCATCAAAGGGCTTCTACTTTTAATATAAGATCGATAAAAGGGCTTCCATTTTTTAAAATAGGGCCGATGAAGGTACTATTTCGTTCACAGATACCATTAAAGGTCTTATATTTCAAATAAAACGTCATAAAGGGACTTCTATACCCATTTAAGGACCTGCATATTTTAGAGAAGTGCTTAAGGACCTTCTTAAAAAATGTTTAAAAAATGATCTTTTTCCTTAAAAGATGACTATGAGAAATCGTCCTTATAAACCATGATTATAGCCATTAAAGTCCTTTTTCAAAAAATATCCCATAGCTAACATCTTCATACTTACGTGGTATCTAGGAAATTATTGCTGGCATCCACAGTGCTCATATAATTTCTGGCCACGGTTAAAGCTATTTGTGCTGACTCCTTCATGACATCACCCAAATTGCCGGTGACATTCACACTACCACTTGCACCTTCCGATTTCGAGGATTTGGCCAATGATCTCGGGGCCGTTTCAATATACAATGCTGAACCACCCATTGCTGTCCATGCCAAACCCATAACAACACCGGGTGGAGTTTGTTCATACATACGATCGGATGAGAAGACATGTTTACCCAAGAATGTGGTCAAATTGCTGGCATTCACTTCGAAATGTTCACCTTCTTTTTGTACCAATTTGAAGGCAACTTTTCGCACCACCTTCTCAACCTGTTTCTGGAGATTACGAACACCGGATTCACGGCAATAACTGCGAATTAGAGTATTCAAAGCATCATCGGTAATGGTGAGTTGTTTTTCATCTACACCACAATCACGCATGGCTTGTGGGATGAGATATTGTCGGGCAATGGCAACCTTTTCCTCAGCCACATAACCGGACATTTCAATTAGTTCCATACGATCACGCAACGGTTCGGGTATGGTGTGAATAACATTGGCGGTACAAATGAACAGAACACGAGACAAATCCACGGGAACATCGAGATAATGATCTAAGAAATTGGCATTTTGCTCAGGATCTAAAAGTTCCAACAAGGCTGAACTAGGATCTCCCTGGTAGCCCCTGAAAATGAAATTGAAATATAATTTATAAATTATTATTTAGTAAAGTGTGGGTAGCTCACCGTCCAATCTTATCCACCTCATCGATAAGTACCAAAGGATTTTCAGTCTTGGTCTTCTTCATGCATTGGATTACCTTGCCAGGCATGGCACCCACATAAGTACGGCGATGACCCTTGATTTCGGCCACATCGGTCATGCCGCCCACACTGAAACGGAAATATTCTCGGTTCAGGGCACGGGCAATGGAACGAGCTGTAATAACCCATAACGTTTAAATACTTTTTCTAAAGGAGTTCAAATGTATTTCCGCTTACCAATACTGGTTTTACCCACACCCGGTGGTCCATGGAAGCACAAAATTTTACCCTGTGTCGTGCCCTTTAGCTGTGACACGGCAATAAATTCCAAAATTCTCTTCTTAATATCATCCATGCCGTAGTGGTCATGATCCAGAATTTCTGTGGCTTGTTCCAGACTAAGATTTTCTTCGCTAGAAACACCCCATGGCAGGGTTGTCAACCAATCCAAATAGTTACGGGTAACATTAAATTCTGAACTATGTGATTCCAAGAAATTCAGCTTATTCAGTTCCTCATCGATGACGGCCATAACATTTTCGGGTACATTTTTATCTTTGAGTTTCTCACGATATTTTTCACCAATGGCATCTTTATCATCCTTTTCAATGCCCAATTCCTTTTTGATGGCTCGCAATTGTTCGTGTAGAATATATTTACGATGTTGCTGCTTGACTTTTTCTTCTACTTCGCGTCCAATTTTCTGTTGCAGTTTCGAGAGTTCCAATTCCTTTTTCAAAATGGCCAAAGCCAGATGGAGACGTTTGGTGATCTATGGGTAGGGGTAAAAAAAGAGGAAAGGGAATTAGAATGAAGAATCAATGAATGTGGTTCTGAAATATTCAAAAGAAGGTCTTTGTACGGCCTATAAGTTATTATATGGGCAAGAGAAAGGGGCAATTAAAAATCTGTCATGAACAGGTCTGGTCTTCAAAATGCTCCAATGTTTGATAGGAGAACTTAAAGAGGATGTAATTTTCCACAAGAGATCTATAAATTGATGTTATGTTCAACTGAAAACATATTTGAGAGACTGTTCTGCTTAATGGGAGACCATCAAGAGGGTGGTATGTTCAATAGGAAACATTCGAAGGATTCATGTTTTTTAATGAGAGACCTTTAAAGACCTAAAGGACTGAGAGACCTTTGAAGGAGTCCTTTAAAGTTATTTCATGGATAGGACGTCATTAAAAGGCAACTACGTCCACCAGATGACCTATTTGTGATGTTCCATGTGTTACTATTCCACAGGAGATATGCAGTTTTCAATTGGAGATTTTTAAAGGGACTTTTATTTCCTGCTGGAGATTTCATGAGTCCTACTGGCTTTTAAGGACAATATCAGGACTTTATAAACTTTTTTATAAATTTTATAACACCTTTCGGAGTCTTCTACAAACCCAAAGTATTTTAATGTTCTTCTTAAGGTAAGCATTTTAAAATCTATGTAAATTGTTCATACTTACATCCATTTCTTCCATAACTTTTTGCAGCTCTTCGGGATCAGCAGCCGACAAAGAGGCACCCAAATCGCAAAGATACACGGGGTTGTCAACCACACGTTGATTTTGGTGCAACATTTGTTGTAAACTCTCTCTGCAAAAGAAGGAAAAAATATTAACTCCAAAATACATATATTCCTTTTTTAAACATGCTTACCTATACAAAGGATTCATAATGACAATATCCCGTATGGTCTTTATGACCTCCTGAGTCAGGGCCTTAATCTCTTCGGTTTGTTTGAAATTATCATGTTTAACATTGACAACTTCAACCATTAAGACCGGCAGAGGATCTGAGGGGGTTTCAGCTTCAGTTTCAGTTGTGGTAGTCGTTGATTCAGCGGCCTCCTTTTCCTTGGGAGCAACATTTTCGGTGGAGCCTGCTTTAGCATCTTCTGGCGTTGTTGGTGTTTTCACAACATTGGCATCATACAATGTCTCCGTGGTTGAGGTAGTTTCTGGTGGAACTTCACGTTTCTGTAAACGACCTGTTCTGGCCTTTCGTGCCATTTTACGACGTTCAAGATCTGCGGATGATTTACTGCTGCCACTACCAGTCTGAGCTGTTTCATCAGCTGGTATTTGCATTTTAATATTAAATAGTGGATAATGTATTGTTGTTGTTTTTTCTGAATAAAAGAAATTCGTAGTAAGGAGACAGTAGAGATACATAAAATGTGTACTCCGATTATGGGGGGAGAATACATGGTGTGAGGTGATGGGGGGAAAGACAGATAATAAAGAGGAAAAAGGATTTTTAATAGACCTGTTATGGTTAATAGATGACATATGGCCAATAGAAAGACTTCAAAGAGTTTGTAAAATTAAGGGAAGGCACTGTTTATACAAGTCTTTTCTTGGACAATTGGAGGTCTTTAAAAGCTTCTATGGCCAAAGGAACATCTTGGAAGGGTTTATCCAGTCTCGATTAAATGTCTTCTAAGAGCGTATGTGATTTATAAGATTATAAGGACAAGAGAAAGCAATCAACTAACAATTAAAAATATTTAAATGACTTCCACATTTTTGTGGAAGACCTTAAATGTCTTCAATTTACTTCTATGCCTACGTTACCTGTAAAGCCTTTAAGGGGTTCTGTGGTCAATAGAAGGCATATGGTACATCGAAAATATCGAAAGGAATTATATTGTACCGTGAAGATGTTCAAATAACTTCATTGGGCTGTCGAGGCACTTTAATGGGATTCTATGTCCAATTGGCTTGCAAAGGGCTTTTCAGGAAAAAATATCTTAACAGGCTTCTGCATTCAAAAGAATATTTTTAAAAGAGTTCTATTGCCGCCAAGAGACTTCCTTCATAGAGCATCTATAATAAATAGGTGTTAGGGTGTAATGTCAATCTTCAAAAGAATTCCATAGGGAATAAAAAGTACTAACATTTCTTCTGCGATCAAAATAGGAGCTGAAGGCTTCTGGGTAAGTAGAGGTCCTTCAATGGAATTCTCTTTTCATTATGTCTCCAAAAGGGTTTCAAGGGGAGTACACAATTTTTAGGGAAATTCAACGGTTTAGAGTAGTCCTCTAAAGGATCTTCATTGCAAAGTAAAGAGATGCCAAGGACGTCTATGGTGAAATGGATTCTATAATCCACTAAAAGGACTGATATGATTAGAGGACCTTCTACAGATCTGCTATGAGGGAAACATTTTCCCCAGGTTTCAATTTGTCATTTATAATAAATTTTGGCAACCCTAGACAAAAAGAGTAATTTTGGTCGCTCTTTGCCGCCGATTTCTCTTAGAAATCTCCAAATGACAGCTGAGTTTTGAATGTTTTGGGGAAATATGAGAAGAACATGAATTATGATACGAAATGACTCGAGGAGTTACATCTAATTTGTCTTGTTTTGTTCTTTACCTTGTGGCAATAATTCTTCCAAAATTTGCCCTGTTATCTTTATCCGCCTGTGGGCCACCACAACCATTCTTAATTTATCGCCAAGATCTTGCAATTCCTGGATCTGGGCAAAGGTTCCCACCTTATAGACATCATCCAACTTTTGTACAACTTCCGCTTCATTTGTGCTATCTTTTTTGAGGAACACACCAACATACGGTTGATTTAAGGTCACTTTACGTCTAATTAAATCAATTAATTGGGGATTTGTGATCTAAATGAAACCAAAATAAACATGTTTAAACACCCCTCCCAAATTTTACATAAGCGATGGCAATACTCACTTCCATGATTTTCATGAAACGAGGAAAGACCGGATTACGATGTGTTGCCAGCAGTGGAACATGTGGCCATACCTCGGGCACTGCCACAGTGGCCGGCAACTTTTGATCTTTGTTGACAATGAAATCTTGTGAATCCAAAAGATCTTCATCTTCGCCCTGTTTATTATTGCTACTGCAATATGTTCTCGAACATACGGCCCCTATTGCCGTCCTCCATGGTTGTTGTTGTTGCTGCTGCCGTTGTAGATGAACATTGAATGGCCTTCTTGCTATCAGTGCCGTGTTACTCGGAGAAGCTACTCTGTATGCTGCCGCCGACGTCAACTGGCCAAAGTTGCGTACATGGAATAGCTGCCGCTGTTTTGTGACCAAACGAGCCAACATTTCACTGGAACTTTTAATTGATAAACACTCCGAGAAAGAATCAAAATGAAATCAATCAAGTTGCTGATGCAATGTTCTTGCTTTCTGGACAAAATTGCCGCCGCTTTTGCTTGAGACTTCTTAACACCGCTAATTTCTCTTACAATCTGAAAAATTTCCGATGATTATGTGATTGCCGAGGCAAGCAGTGTTGCCGTTAGAAATTTTTATTTCAGCCCAAATTTTTTATAAAAACCGCCCAAAATCGACCATATCCGCCCAAACTATAAAAAGTTGAAAAATTTTACAATATACATAAAGAAGGTACTCAAGTTTTATTACATTCAATGTATTAAATACATTAGAGAAAATAAAAATTTAGTATATATATATATATATATATATATATATATATATATATATATATATATATATATATATATATAAACTTGAAGTAAAACAACAATCAAATTATTATTTTCTCAATGTCGCAATTAATGTCCGATCTTCACGAAATTGGGGGGGGGGGGGGGGGGGGGCTCGGGTCAGAATAACCCTTATTTCTTTTGGAGATGATTGCATAATATTTAGGGGTTGAAATGGACCAAAAACTGAAAAAATTACTGATTTTGCAGTTGATCTACAGGTGGCAATTAAAGACCAATCGACACGAAAGTTAGCATGGGGCTAGAGCTTAGGGCTGGACAGAAGCCTTCCAATTTAGATGGTCATCGGGTAATATTTAGTGGTTGAAATAGGCCACAACATTTGTGTTAAATAAAAGTCAAATTTTTCATTAAACCGCGAAAATTTTTAATCCCGGCGAAATCACAACTAGACGAACAGATCAACTCTGACCGTTACGTAGATGCCGATAGTAAATATATCGGATGTTTATAGCGAAATATATACAATGTATATATAAGAGGGAGGGGGATGTTAGCTAGAATGCTTATATCTCAAGATTGTACCGATTTCGTCAAATTTTGTCAATTCAGAATGCCCTCTTATATTTTTTTTTTTCATATTTTTATCGCATGCGATTTTTTCAATTTGACTTATACTACTGAAAAGATAGGTAAGCACAGGGAAGAATTCTGGCATTTTGGATGACCATTGGAATATATTTAGCCGTAAAGTGGACCACAAAAACTTACAGCACGACGGAGTGCATAAATATTGGGAAAATGTCCCTGGTCAAAATGCTGGGTTGCCCATATTCGACGGACCCATGACTCTTTGGGCCCATTCCAATCGACGAGTCTTGTCCGCAGGCAACATTCTTTGTGTCAATTGAATTTTGTACGGGAACAAATGCAAATCAATGCGAATAATCCGTTGTAAAGTGGACCGAACCATGCCCAACTGCTGAGAAGGGCGTTTTTGGGATGTTTTTGGGGACCTCTCAATACTGGCTCGTACGGCAGCGATATTCTCGGCCGATCGCCTTGGTCGACTTTTATATGGCCTCTTCGGATTAGAAAGAGCCTTACCAGTCGAAAATGTTTCGTATAAACGCCTAATGGTGCTCTTAGAAGGCGCACTTCTCACATTTTTTAATGTTTTAAATGCACGTTGAGTTTTCATAATTGACTTCTTCTGTTAAATGTAAATTTCAACTATTTCGCGTGGCGTGTATTGGTTCATGGTAAAAATCTGCTTGGACTGACGCTTCAAACGCAGTATGTCATTAAGCGATGTGACATCTTTGTCAAAAGTTATGGCGTTGCCAGATGGGTCCGTCGAATATGGACAACTCTGTATGTTGGAGTGCTCCGTGACATAATTTCAAAAGCGAAATCTTTCAAAATGGATTTGGACATGAGGGGGCTTCTAACATATTGTAGTGTTGTAGGGTATCACATGGTCGGCCCCGCACGACTATAGCCTAATGTATTATATATATATATATATATATATTATTAAAAAACTTAACAAAAATCTATAAAATAAATAACGATTCATCTCAATAAAAAAAATATAAAATTCAGTTAGTAATAAAAAAAATTAAATTACATAAAAATAAACAATGAAAAATAAATTTGTACCCAATATGGAAAAAATCCGCCCAAAATCCGCCCAAACCACAAAATTTATCTTTTTTCCGCCCAAATTTGGACGGAAACGCCCAAAACGGCAACACTGGAGGCAAGTGTCAAAATATTAAGAGAGAAAATGTCCAGGGGGGTTGCCATATTGGCGAGTGAGATGTGTTCTTGTTGCCATATGATATTAGTGTGAGTAAGTTATCGTTATCGGTTATCGGATGATATTTTGACTGTTATTTTGAAAGGGATTTTCTCTCTGGCTGAAGAAATCAGAGCATATTGCGCCCATGATGGAATTTTTCAAGCAAATACACGCATAAACATATCGTGCATATGTTTTGACAGAATAGGGCCACCAAAAGAAAAAGTCGTGCTTACCTGAAAGTTTTATTCTGACTTATGTTATTGTAGCGTGGTTCCTAAGAAATAAATACAGATACAATTTTTGATGAAAACACTTTTGGGCTATTCCAGGACTGCAAGAATGTAAAAGATTTTAGTACGATAACCCATTTTCCATTCATCATATGAGAAACAAATTGCAAAACTAGTAGAATATTGCAGGATCATGGCTAGAGAGCGTATACTATATCATATGATACGGCCAAAACGTGCCTCATAGAAATAAGACCATAGGTCTCTTTGGACCAAATCCGTTTCAGGACATTTGGAGTCGATCTAGCGATGTCCGTCCGTCTGGCTGGCTGGCTTGTACGCACAATAACTCTCGAAAGGAGTATCCGATTTAGTCCAAACATGGTACATCGTAATATTATTATCAAACTTAGATCAAGTTCGGAGATGGGCAATATCGGTCCACTTCTTCTGGTACCTCCCCCACAAAATGTCAACATTTTCAAAGAAAATATTTTTTTTTGCACAGAAAGAGTATCCTTTCTCTGATTTTGCTCCAACTTTGGAAATCCTAATATTTGCATCAGTGCTATGTCAAAGGCGAAAATGGATAATATCGGTCCACTTCATCAAGTACCTCCCTCACGAAGGGTCAAAATTTTGAATAATTACAACTCTTATAAAATAGGATATAAGAGTCCGATTGTCTTGAAATTTCACAAATCACAATATTTCCATTCCTTCCGGTGCCTTCTCCACAAAGGGTCCAAGTTTTGAATAACAAAAATGAACATAAAATCCGAAATAAGCATCCGATTCTCTTAATATTTCACACATCCCATTATTTCCGCTAACACAATATCTGCTGTGAAGATGGGATATATCGGTCCACTATTCCTGGTACCTCCCCCACAAAGTGTCAACATTTTGAATATTCACGAAGCTCATAAAACACGAAATTAACATCCGATACCATTCAGACTTGGCATGTCTCAATATTTTCATCAACACAAGATCTGTTATAAAGATGGTGGTACCTAAATATCTACGAAGCTCATAAAACGCGAAATTAACATCCGATTCCATTCAGATTTGGTACATCGCAATATTTCGATTAACACAAGAGCTGTTATAATGATGTTAGAGATCGGGTTTAAGATTTTGTAAAACAAAACGCTCAAAGAAAACGAAATAATCATCCAATTCTCTTCAATTTTCACAAATTTGCTAACACAAGATCTGTTGTGAAGATAATATGCATCTGTCAACCCCTTCTGGTACCTCACCCACAAAGGGTCACAATTTTCAATACTTTTATCTGCCATAACTTGCTAAACAAGTCGGCGATTCTTTACAATTTGCTATATTTAAATGGTTCCCTTAACCAGAAATATAATTTATCCGAATTTATGATTTCACATAAAAATGGATATTAATTTTCGATTTCCTTTAAATTTTGGACATACCAATATATTTATCGATAACAGATGACGTATGAAAATGGTATTCATCGATCCGCTACATCTGTTACCTCATGCATATTTCCACATTTTCCAAAATTTGCGCATATCTCATTTATCTGGCACGTTGTAATATTTATACCAGTCTTAAGGTGGGAATACATAAAGCGCTTATTTGGCTGGCTTCTTCGATTTTGACCCTAGGCTCCTTTGTTCATTTCCGAAGACGCCAGCCAACGACTTAAGCCAGCCAAATAAGCGCTTTATGTATTCCCGCCCTTAGGTCAGATATGAATTGATCAATATTGGCCAACTGCTTCGGAACCTCCTTGAGAAAGTGTCTACAGTTTGAATAATCATAACTCAAGTCTTAGAGTATACATCTGTCGGAAAAACTGACTGATACTATTTTGCTCGTTACAAATTACATTCCTAATTTATCAAGTTCACTCCTTTGGTATGCTTATACTATGCGCCTAAAAGTATGCTTTGCAGAAATGCCATAAACAAAGATTTTCGGTGTTTCGATGGCAAACGACAACGTTTAAAACAAATAAACGTTTCTACTGAATTGTTAGGTCATATTTATGGGTAATTGAGTTCCTAAAAATATTTGAAATCGAAAAAGAAGTTCTCTGATTTTTGTTTCTCATCAAATCCGGCTTTATTCTGATTTCGCTTCTTTTAATTTTCTTATTATTAAAAAGGTAAATGCTGGACTTATAGCGAAAATTTAGTAGAAAATAAATATTTTTTTTTTTCATGTAAAGTTTATTGATTGTAGTATGCAAGCAAAAATATAGAATAATCCTATATTTTCACAAAAAAAAAAAAAAATGGCGTATGTTTTATGTACAAGTCTTTGGAAACCTAAATGAATGGTCTGATAACATTTCTCCTATAAAGATCTGTTATGGGAATGAAAGAAAATATGTACCTTTTACAAATGAGCAATGATGGAAGTCTATGTAAATGAACTAAATCGGAACTAATGATCGGAAATGTTCATGATTCGGACCATTTTTGTACGTTTCTTATGGAAAAGATCAGTTTTTGCTATTCTGACCCCTCGGGGTGCTTTCAAAATGGGTTTCTGGATACATCGCTGGATGTATTGAATTGTCCGTATAGAAGATCTGTAGAGGTTGTGTGTCGCAGGCGAACTGTAAAAAGAGCTTTCTATAAACTAGATATGAAGGTAGTCATGTGTCGTAAAGATAGTCTTCTACAGTCCAGTCTCCTTCAGTCCTGAAAATTTTTTCATTACGAAAAAATTTCTGCTAATTTTTTTTTCATTTCGAAAAATGTATGATACCAGAGATGGGGATTTACCATTTCAGATCAGCAGGCTAGTCGAGAATTGTAAAAGAAAAACAGTAGGGAAACCATCTCAAGCATTGAAGTATTAATACAGACACCATGAAACTTAAATCCTTTTCGACTGCGACAATAAAATCTCAGACACTTTCAATGTCGTATTGGTGACTGATGAGAAAAGGTGGTCTGAGATGATTCTCCGATCATGCAAGAATGACGAGTTTGTACCATTAATAAAATCGAAAGACGTTAGTCGCATCAGAATTCCGAAATATCGAAAAGCCATGTCCTGAGAATAAAATCGGAAGATCCCAAAGATTTGGTTTATATCCTATGAATTGTTTATTTACTCCTTTTGATAATTCCACCACACCTCCAGAGGAATGGCGTCAAGTCTTATAGTTTAGGACATATACATATCTTAGAATTTAACCTCCATTAAAATTAACCGCCACATCGTCATTATTAAAAGGATTACAAAGATGATAATGCGACTGAAGCTGCACGTACCTGAGAAGAATACTTTGTCCACTAATTAACCCAAAATTCTGTGGGAATCACATTTGACTTTTTCTGAGCCTGGGATTACTTTCTGATCCATAAAGGTTCAGCTCGTCTGAGAAAATACATTTTTAGAGCGGCGGTTCGTCCAGCACTTCTACGAATGGTAATGGCCTTTTCTATCCCTCCCTTTTCAAATCACGTGATTATTGCCTAACAATTTCCTTGTTTATTATTTTTGAATTTCTTTTTCATTTTATTGAACCCGAGAATTTCGTGATTTGTCCGGCTATTGGCAACAGATTAATTTAATTAATCTAAATTAATGAGAAGGCTATCAAAAGGTGAGAAGGCAAAAGGGTGAGAAGGCTATTAAAAGGTGTTAAGGGTTAAGTAGCTGCAATCAGTAAATAATCGCAATTTAATAGACGAGTGTTTTTTTACTCTGGCAAAAAAAAAAATCTCTTAGAGATGTGACTCTTGTCTGTCCTCTTATCAAACAATGGGGTTATGTTTTTTTTTTGATTTATGTCTACATAACTGCATACATATGGACATATGTATGTGAATCTGTGCAATTCATTAATTAATAGATTAAATTAATAGCTCTAGACAGCTGAAGCAAAAAAAAAAAAAAGAAAAACGACCATCACATGCTCTAATTAAAATTCTGTTAATCTAGCCGGCAGATTAAATGTGAAGTTGGATTGATTTGTTGGAAATCATATGCAAGTGCATATGTTAATCAGCACATACAATATAAGTCAATATGTTCATGTATAGGTTAGTTAGGATCGTTACCCTACAAGAGGTCTTTCTGGAATTATTTTTTCATTTAAAAAAGAAAAACATATATTTTCCTTCACGTTGGGCGCCATTCACAACTTTCTCGGGAAAAAAATTGAATTTCAAACCAAACAAAACAAATATGTTTCCACACGTTGGGCGCCATTTAGAACTTTCTCTTGAAAAAAAAAAAAAAAAAAAAAACTAAATTAAGCAAAATACATATTTTCCCCACGTTGGGCGCCATTCAGAACTTTCTCTGAAAAATTTTCATTTTAAATTAAACAAAACATATATTTTTCACACGTTGGGCGCCATTTATAACTTTCTCTAGAAAAAAATTTAATTAAGCAAAACATTTATTTTTAGCAACGTTGGGCGCCATTTAGAATTTTCTCCATAAAATTACATATTATCACATAACTTTTATAAGGATTTACATAACTCTTATGAGGACAGCCAGCTAGTCTATAAAACATGAATCTATGGCCTATTACAAAGACCTCAACCTACAGTAGATTATAACAACTACCTTCTCTGGTAACTTTTACATACAGCCATATCTGCTAGACTGGCCATTTAAGGTAGACTGGCTTCACTAAGGTCCAGCAAAAAAAAGTAACTCCCATCTCTGATCACATTTTATATATTCCATCCCGGAAGTCGCATACTTCAGATATTATCCTTTATCCCATAAAGGTATGCATCACTGGTTGTATATAAAAAACTCCCATCGCTGACACTTTATACAGACTTACATCTCTGGTGGTGTATAAAGATTGCCTTCAATCAATCCTTTACGAACTACATCAAATGTCGGTAAGGCTATGCTGCAAAGGTTCTCTATAAATAAACTTGATAAAAACTCCAATTTCTGGTATTTTATTCAGAATCAAATCTCTAAAAATTCTATAAGGACAGCCAGCTGTAGTAATCTATGAAGACATCAATCTATGGTCTGTTACAAAGTCTCCCACTTTTAGTAGACTCCCATTTCTGTCAATATGTTCATCTGTAGGTAGTTAGGATCAATGACCTAAAATAGGACTTTCTTAAAAAAATATTTTAAATTAAGCAACATCTATATTTTCCCTACGTTGGGCGCCATTCAGAACTTTCTCTTGACAAAAAAATTTAATTTTAAATTTAACAAACCATATCTTTTCCCCCCACGTTGGGCGCCATTCAGAACTTTCTCTGGGAAAAAATTAATTAAATAGTCTTAAGCAAAATATATATTTTTTCCCACGTTGGGCGCCATTCAGAAATTTCTTAAAAAAACTATATTTTATCAGCGAAAAATAAACCTGTTGCCCTTCTCAAATCAACCAACAATATTTCGAACATCTACACACAAAAAGACCTAACTGATTCCAGTCAAAGTTAAGTTCCTCCGAATTCAGAATCAAATCTCTAAAAATTCTATAAGGACAGCCAGCTGTAGTAATCTATAAAGACATCAATCTATGGTCTGTTACAAAGTCTCCCACTTTTAGTAATTTAGAAAGACTCCCATCTCTGTCAATATGTTCATCTGTAGGTAGTAAGGATCAATGAGCTAAAATAGGATTTTCTATAAAAATATATATTAAATTAAGCAAAACCTATATTTTCCCCACGTTGGGCGCCATTCAAAACTTTATCTCTCTAAAAAAAATTTATTTTAAATTAAACAAAGCTTATCTTTCTCCCACGTTGGGCGCCATTCAGAACTTTCTCTGGGAGAAAATTAATTTTAAATTAAGCAAAATAATATTTTTTCCCACGTTGGGCGCCATTCAGGATTTTCTTCAAAAAAACTACATTTTACCAGCGAAAAATAAACTTGTTGTCTTACTCAAATCCACCAACAATATTTTGAACACCTACGCTCCACAAGACCTAACTGATTCCAGTCAAAGTTAAGTTCCTCACTTTTTATACCTTACCTAAAATTTGCAAAACCAAAATGATCTTTCATCATAATTTCTATAATTTAAATTTTTATGTATTTGTCTTATATTTTTAGAAACAATGAGCTATTAAGTCAGCGTGAGCAAAAATGTGATCGAACCTGAAATGGTGGCAGACCAATTAAACGTTATCATGTTTGACGAGACCATTGAATTGGTAAACATATGTATGATACAAACATGCATTTGGAAAACGGGCAATCTTAAACAGAAGGAACAGTCAATAAACCAGGAGGTGTATGACTCCTCTTTTTGGAAACCTGAACTCTACTTGACTTCAAAAAAAAAAAAAAAAAAAAAACTCGAGAATCTAAGGAACTTTGAACGGCTGCCACCCCAAACGTGAATGTAATTTATTTTCATAATTTCTTTTTTTTTTTCGTTATTTCAATTCCCGATTATGTCAGCCCAAAAAAAAAAAAAAACATTGCTTTCAATGCATCCCAAAAATCCTTATCAGCAATCAAATTTGACAGTGAAATTCTGTGACTTTGACTTTTGTTTGCTGAGTAGCAAAAAAAAAAAAAAAAAAATACATTCATAATGACAAATTAATGTGCGGACATATTTTATTTTAGAAGAAGCGCCAAAAAAATCTTTTGAAAAATGTAGCATTTGTTCGAAATACGATAAGCAAAGGTCAATTCGGTTTGGTTTCCAAAAAAAAAAAAAAAAAAAAAAAAAAAAAATGTGCCCCGTCTAATTTGTTAATTTTTTTTGATATGTTATCACATTATGTTGGGAATGAATGAACAGATATGTTTTAGAAATTCTACAAGGCACATGTTTCAAATTTACGGTGATGTAGATTTCCATCTCTGGTGGGCCATAAAGGCGTTCCTCCTTGGGGATCCAAAAAGTCAACATTTCTGTGGTTCATTTTGAGTGTCTGTCTTCAAAAAACACCACCATTCCAGAAATTTTGAAGTAACTCCCATCCCTGATAGTATTCGGTATCTCCCGTCCTTGGCAATCTACAAAAGGTAGGCATTACTGGCAGTCAATCAAAATGTCCAAATTTGGTATTTTATATAGACTGGTAGCTTAAAAAATGTGCCATCTGTGGTAATCACAAAAAGTTAAGGCACGCATCAACGGCCTATAAAGACTCCCATCTCTGGATTTTTATTGAAATTCCGAGCTATAACACTACACCTAGTCTGCTATGTATGGTAGTCTATAAAACATCAATCTGTAATCTTTTAAAATTGTTTCTACTTATAGTACTTTTGAAACTCCCATCTCTGGAAGGTTTTACAGACATTCATAACTTGTAGTCTGGCTTATATTATTTTACTATAACTCAGTCTTTTTTAATAAAACAAAATAATTTGATGGTTTTAATAAACCAGGTCTAATAACTCCCATCCCTGATCTTAAAAAAACGCCCGGTAGTCTCATGCCAGTGATAAAACGCCCATACTCACATAAATATGAATAAATGCATGCATTACTAAATTTCCAGATAAACTTCCATCCGTGGTACTTTATACGGACTTCCGTCTCTGGAAGTGTATAAAAATTGCCTTCTACAAAAATTGCCGACTGCCACAAATGTTAGTAACGACAAGCATTACTAGCCGTATAAAAATACTTCCATCTCTGGAACTTTATTCAGATTTACATCTCCAAATATCTTATCTCCTATAAGGACAACCAGCTGTAGTAGCCTATAAATACATCAATCTATGGTATATTACAAAGACTTCTACGTATAGTACTTTATAAAAATTCCCATCTCTGAAATGCCTTACAAACCTTCATACCTAATAGTCTGGTCTAATTTTTTGTATTTTCTTTTATCGTTTCATCCAAATAAAATGCTATGGTAACTCCCATCCCTGATCATTTAAAAAAAGCCCATCCCGAATAGTCCCATACCAGTGATAAAATGCCTTAAAGGCATTTGATATTGGTTGTCTATAAAGACCCCCATCTCTGGTGCTTTATGGCGATTTCCATCACTGGTAATGTATGAAGATTGCCTTATACGGTAGTCTGCAGACACATAAATCCTTTATTGACAACCACAAATATTAGTAAAGCTATGAATTACAGGCCGTATATAAATACTCCCATCTCTGGAACTCCTCTCAGATTCACATCTCTAAATATCCTATAAGGCCAGCCAGCAGTAGTAGTCTATAAAGACATCATTCTATGGTCTTTTACAAAGACTTCCACTTTTAGCAATTTAGAAATACTTCCATCTCTGGCAAAGGCTTTACAAATGCTTCATAACTTGTAGTTTGGTCTACATTTCTGTATTGTATTTTCATTGTTGGGCTTTAATAAATTCGACCAAAAAAATGCTATGCTCTCATCCCTGTTTATTTAAAAAAACGTCCATCCCGAATAGTCTCATACCAGTGTTAAAATGCCTTAACTGATACGAATATCGATGAAGGCATGTATAAATGGTTGTCTATCCCCATCTCTCATCTCTGGTGCTTTATACAGACTTCCATCTCTGTTAATGTATAAAGATGGTCTGCTACTGTGGTCTGCAGAAACATAAATCCTTTATTGACAACCACAAATGTCAGTAAAGCTATGAATTACAGGCCATATATAAATACTCCCATCTCTGGAACTCCACTCAGATTCACATTTCTAAATATCCTATAACGACAGCCAGCTGTGGTAGACTATAAAGACATAAATTTACGGTCTAGACTCCTACTTATAGTGTATTGAAAAGATTCCCATCTCTGGCAATTTTTACAAAGCTTCAAACATTGTAGTTTGGTCTACGTTCCTGTAAATTATTTTCATCGTTTGGCTCTAGTAAAGTCAACCAGAAAAAAAAAAACTATAGAAACTCCCATACCTGATAATCTTAATAACTTCCATCCCTGGTTGTCTCATGCCAGTGCTCTGTGCCATTACTGAAAATCGCATATATCAATAAAGGCGCTCATCACTGGTTGTCAAAAAAGACTCCCATCTCTGGTGCTTTATACAGACTTCCATCATGATTTGGTACTTTTGGTGACAGTTCTTATGGGAGAACAGAGAAGACAGTTTTGAAAGACGATTGGAGATAGAAATAGTAATGGACTCCCATGCCTGGTAGGCTATAGGTCGTATTTCGATCTCGTAGGTGGTGGAAAATTAAGACAAAAATATCATATCGGGCAATATAAAGTGGTAGTGGTTACGTAATTTTAGTTAGAGTTCTTATATGATAACAAGGATGACAGTTTAGAAAGACCCATCTCTGGTAACATATGCACTATCCCAAACCTAGTATTCTATTAGGACATAAAAACTTCCATCTCTGTGTAAATTATATAAAAATATATATCCGTAGGTGATTATAAGTAGTTTCATCTATAGTTCTTTATAAAAACTCCCATCTCTGGTGGGCTTCAAACGCTTCCATACCTGGTGGTCTTTTTTGGTAGTTCTGGTAGGAGTTGTTATAAGCGTATAAAGATGACAGTTTTAGAATACTATTAGAGGTGGAAGAATTCATGGACTCCCATCTCTGGTAGGATATACAGACCCCAAATCTGTTAATAAATTAAGACATAAAATACCATTTTTGGTTCTATATATAAAGACATCAATCTATGGCCGATAGAAATGAAACCTGTCTATAGTAGGAATCATGTCTTTGCTACCAGAGATGGGAGTCAGTAACACTTCCATATCCTACCGATTTTAAAAATCTATATTTTCATATAAATACTCCATCCAGAACTACCAAACCAGTGTGCAAATCTTGAAAAGCCAACTAGAGATGGGATTCTTTATAAAGAAAGTGTTACGTACTCCCATCTCTGGTAGCAAAGACAAGATTCCTACTATAGGCAGGATTCCTTTCAATCGACCATAGATTGATGTCTTTATATATATATATGTAGCCTCAAAGACGACAATTCATATGTCTTACTTGATTATCAGGTTCGGGTGTCCACATAGGCTACCAGAGATGGGAGTGCATAATCATGTCCATCTGCAGTAGTATTTTAAAGCAGGATTTTTTCTCTCAACTCTAACTCGAACTATCAAATAATATAACCAGGTATGGCAGCGTTTGAAGCCCGTCAGAGATGGAAGTGTTTTTAAAGACAAATATAACTTTCACCCCTGGAGGAACAACTGCCATATCTGGCAATATAAAAAGATATCCATTTTGGAGTATACAATTAAGTCTTCTATCCATAGCACTATATAAAAATTCCTATCTCTGTTAGCATTTATAGATTTCCATGTCTGGTAGACAGATTTGTTAGTCCTGGTTGGAGTGGTGTTTATATGAGAACAGAGGCATAAGTTTTTTTTAATACGATTGGATAAGAAAGTCAAAATAGGATCCCACAATCCATTTTCAACCATCCTTAAAAATTGCCATCCCTGTTCAAAACTTGCCAAGATCTGATTTTACTCATTTCGAGTCCTAAATTATATGGACTTTAAAAATCTCTCTCTTTAGATATAAAAACTCCATCAAGGACTACCAAATCTAAGTGTGGAAATCTTTAAAGCTAAGCAGAGGTCTTTGTAAAATAAATGTTACACACTCCCATCTCTGGTAGCAAATATAACTTCCACACCTGGTAGACTATTATTGTCATATCTGGTATTACAAGAATTTATCCATCTGGGTTATAGTATTAAGTATTCTATCCACAGTACTATATAAAAACTCCCATCTCTGTTAGCATTATGGAAGTCTATGCCTGAAAATCGGAATTGGTAGTTTGGATAAGGAAGTTCAAAAAGTATCCCTAAATCCATTTCCGATCGTTCTTAAAAATTGCCATCACTGTTTGCCAAGCTCCCATTTCGAGTCCTAAGTTAGTCTATATAGACTCCTATCTCTGGCGGATTTAAAAGACTTTTTGCTCGCGTTCGAGCTGCTCTGTGGAAAAATTGACTATCTGCCCCACATTTCAGGTTCTCTGTGAAAATATAGAGTCTCCGAGTTCCAACTCGTCTTTGGAATAAAGACTCTATGAACCCACTCCAGCACGTTGGTCGAAATATAGACGCTCTTGCATGTACTCTAGCTTGCCTCTTGAAATATAGACTCTCTGGCCAGCGTTCCAGCCACGTCTATGGAAATATGGACTCTTTGACACGCGTCTCTGACAATATAGACTCTCTAACCCGCGTTCCGGGTTGTCTCTTAAAATATAGATTCTCTGGCCCACGTTCTCGCTCGTCTGTGGAAATAAGGAAACTCTCTGGCCGCGTTCCCGGTTATCTCTTGAAATATAGATTTTCTGGCCCGCGTTCTAGCTCTTCTATGGAAATATGGGCTCTCTCGCCCGCATCTGTGGCAATATAGACTATCTGGCCCGCTTTCTAGCTTGTCTATGAAAATAAATACTCTCTGGCCCGCGTCTGTGACAACATAGACACTCTGGTCCGCGTTCCCGGTTATCTCTTGAAATATAGATTCTCTGGCCCGCGTTCTAGCTCGTCTATGGAAATATGGACTCTCTGGCCCGCGTATGTGGCAATATCGACTCTCTGGTCCGCGTTCCGTGTTATCTCTTGAAATATAGACTCTATGTGGCAATATAGACTATATGGCCCGCGTTCTAGCTCGTCTATGGAAATATGGGCTCTCTCGCCCGCGTCTGTGGCAATATAGACTCCCTGGTCCGCGTTCTCGCTTGTCTCTGGAAATATGGACTCTCTGTCCCGCGTCTGTGACAATATAGATTCTCTGGCCCGCGTTTGTGACAATATAGACTCTCTGGTCCTCGTTCCGGGTTATCTCTTGAGATAAGACTCTCTGGGCTGCGTTCTAGCTTGTCTATGCAAATATGGACTCTCTGGGCCGCGTCTGTGACAATATTATCTCTTGAGATATAGACTCTCTGATCCGCGTTCCGGGTTATCTCTTGAGATATAGACTATCTGTCCGCGTTCTAGCTCGTCTATGGAAATATCGACTCTCTGGCCCGCGTCTGTGATAATATAGACTCTCTGGTCCCCGTTCCTGGTCATCTCTTGAAACTTTCCGGCCCTTTGGAAACTTATGTTCTTTGCTCCATTTCTGAAACATATGATCTCTAGTCTTCCAGCTCAACTATGTAAATCCCTACTTTTCCAGTTCATCAGTTGAGTTCAGGGGCCGCCAAATCCCTTGTGGTCTAATTGTCCTCACTTTGTCTCATTTTAGCCCACTGTGCCCTGAGGTAAACAAGTGAAATAATTTGTGGTTTTCTTTTGGATTTTGTCTCCAATGAAAGTAAACTGCTACTCTTCGTTCTTCTTTGCTGTTGTTGTTGGTGTTGGTCTAACCAGAATACGCCGCTTGAATATTCAACATAACGATGGTGTGTAGTGAATGAGCGAGTGGGGAGCGTGTACGGTGCCATAAATGCTGGCTAGCACTTGCCAAACAATATTTGTTGTTTTTGGAATTGTACAATGCAAAATGATAATGACTCGGGTGGGGAATGTGGTCGGTTGGTTCGTCTGTTCTGTATTCACTTAGCAATCTGCAATCAATTGTAGGCGAGAGCGAGGCCCTTTGATATTTCGAGCAATGAGCTCAACAGCACCAGCAACGAGCATAGTAGTGATAATACACGGAAAACATAGCTTTGGTAAAAGTTCCAAGCATTCTGAGATGTCATAACGTTCGCGTACCTTGAATCAGGCGGTTGTTTTTGCGATTTGAAATAATTTTAAATGAAATTTTGAAACAGAAAAAAAGAAAAGAAAAAGAATTCGCAAAGTAAAAGAAAACAAGTGATAAAAGCTACTCATTATGTTGTCGTGCAATGCTACCTCGAATTCCGGCAATAGCCTCAGAATGTCGTCGTCGACGACCACTAACAGTGCCACAATTAACCCATCAAAAAATACCACAGCCGGCCAACAGCAGCAAACAACGCCCAAAGAGGTGTCAGAGATACGTCTCAATTTGGCCAACGATTGGAAAGTTTTAAGTTCCATCCATCAAATGTTGGTGGATGAGAAGGCATTCTGTGCCGATCCCCAGGAATGGCATGAGAAAATTGTGGACTTTGTGCAGCCGGACGAATTGAAGGTAGGTGTTTGCACTGGACTGAAGAACAATGAAAGTTGAATGGAGTAATGAAAGTGTGGAGATGCTTTTGTTTCTGAAAATTGGTGAGGGCTTGAAATTGGATTGAATGGAGCAATGAAAGTTGGGGGTGCTGGAGGGTTACATTTTGATGTAGGCGTCGCGCAATAAAAATATGATTTGTGTTTTATGGGGTTGCTATCCTCCACCATACATAGTATGGAGGGAACATTAGGTTCGTCATTCCGTTTGTAACTCATGGAAATAATAATTTCGGACCCAACAAAGTATATATATTCTTGATCGGCGTAAAGTTCTAAAACGACTTAGCCCTGTCCGTCCGTCCGTCTGTTATAATCACGCTAGAGTCAAAAAAATGAAGATAGGAAGCTAAAATTTTGCACAGATCTGTCTTTTGTCTGCAGGCAGGTCAAGTTCGAAGATGGGCTATATCGGTCCACGATATCGTATGGACCCCATATAACACTACCCTCCGATATTCGGTATTTTGATTATTGTAGCCAAATTTTTCATTTACATTGTCTGAAAATCCACAAAAAAAGTTCTCGGCAAGTACTTTACCCCCTGAAAGAAAACTTTATATATAGGTCCAATATATCGCCCCCATATAACGGCACCTCCCGATTTTCCGTATTTCGATGATTTTAGCCACATTTTCAATGCAATTGTCTGAAAATCCACACAAGGAGTTCTTTGTAAGTACTTTACCCCCTGAAAGAGAATTGTCTATATAGGTCCACGATATCGTATAGCCCCCATATAACGGTACCCCTCACCTATATTCGGTATTTTGATGATTTTAGCCACAGTTTTCGATGGAATTGTCTGAAATTCTACACAAGGAGTTCTTTATAAATACTTTACCTCCTTAAAGAGAATTATTTATATAGGTCTACGATATCCTATATCCCCCATATAACCGTACCCCTCACCTATATTCGGTATTTTGTCTGAGAAGTACTTTATTCCCTAGAAGAGGACGACGTCTTCTTATAGCACCCAAATAACGGTTTTCATTTGAGAGATATTTTCCGACCGAATTTTTTGGAAATTTTCCAATTTTTTTCCAAATGGTGTAGGGTACAAAAAGTTCAGCCCGGCCGAACTTAGCTTTTTCCATTAGGATTGTTTTGACGTCTTCCACCTGTGAAAATGGATTAGACAGTCCTATCTGTCCAAGTAGTAAAGAATCGCTGACTTATTTAGCAAGTTATGGCTGATAAAAGTATTGAAATTTGTGACCCTTTGTGGGTGAGGTATCAGAGGGGTTCGCAGATGATATATATCTCCACAACATATCTTATGTTAGAAAGAAATGTTTGTATGTGTGACATTTGAAGAGAATCGGATACTTTTTTTTGCTTTCTTTGTGCGTTTTGTTTTT
Organism: Musca domestica; assembly: GCF_030504385.1. Lineage (NCBI taxonomy): Eukaryota > Metazoa > Arthropoda > Insecta > Diptera > Muscidae > Musca > Musca domestica. The sequence continues at coordinate 25,706,029 of NW_026712363.1, read as the reverse complement.
CAAAATCTTGAAGCCTATGTGGGAGAGATACCAGAAGAAATGGTCCGATCTATAACATCTTTATAACAGATCTTGTGTTGATGGAAATATTGGGATGTGCCAAGTCTGAATGAAATCGGATGTTAATTTCGCGTTTTATGAGCTTCATGGATATTAAAAATTTTGAGTGGGGGAGGTACCAGAAGTAGTGGACCGATATATCCCATCTTTATAGCAGATCTTGTGTCAGTAAAAAAATTATGGGATGTGTGTAATTTGAAGAGAACGTGATGCTTATTTCGGTTTTTATGATCGTTTTGGCTACTCAAAACTTTGACCCTTTGTGGGGGAGGTACCAGAAGGAATGGTCCGATCTGTACCATCTTTATAACAGATCTTTTGTTCATAGAAGTATTGGAATGTGCCAAGTCTGAATGGAATCGAATGTTAATTTCGCATTTTATGAGCTTCATGGGTATTCAAAATGTTGACCCTTTGTGGAGAAGTTACCAGAAGGAGTGGACCTATGTACCCGCATTTGACACCAGTGCTTGGGTTAATAAAAATATTGTGATGCGTGTAATTTGAAGACAATCGGATACTTACATCACATTTTATAAGAGTTATAGTTATTGAAAATATCGAACCTTTGTGGGGGAGGTATTTAATGGAGTGGACCGATATTGTCTATTTTCGTATCTGACCTAGCACTGATGAAATTGTTAGGATTCACAGAGTTGGAGCAAAATGGGATGATCCTTTCTCTTTCTGTGCAGTAAATTATTTTCTTTGAAAATGTTGATATTTTGTGGGGGAGGTACCAGAAGGAGTGAACTGATACTGCCCATCTCTGAACCCGGTGTAAGCTTAATAATAATATTACGATGTAGAAAGTTTGGAACAAATCGGATATTCCCTTCGAGAGTTATCGTGCGCACCAGCCAGACAGATAGACAAACAAACGGACGGACATCGCTAGATCGACTCCAATTGTCCTGAAACGGATTTGACCCAAAGAGACCTAGGATCTAAAACCGTTATTTGGACTGGGCACTTTTTGGTCGTATTAAATGATATATACCCTCTGAAGCCATATGACTGGGGGTATAATAAAGAATAAAAGAATCTATCACTACTGACCTGATATACTCTTCCTCCTACATTACAATTGATTTTCCTTATCACAGAACGCCTTACTCTTTATTGAGGAAGTTTTTTGCCTCTTTCATTCTGTAGATGTTTAATCAATTTTTATTTATTTGGCCTAGTAAATGTCGATTTAATTCTTATAATATTATGGTTGTAGGCTTGAGAGCGAAAGATAAGAACAGCAATGGAAAATTTCTTTCATAATGGAAAATTGAGTATGGTAATGTTTAAGCGTATTATGAATCCTAAAAGAAGGTATTTTCTTTTGGTTAATTTTAAATGAAGAAGGCCGCACTTCGGGAAACTATTCCCATATTTTCAGATTGGGCGCCATTCAATAATCAGACCACATTTATGAGTGCCGTAGTCGTGCCTATAAAATATCTTACTTTGGCTGGTGATGAATAAAAAGTTTCTAAAAATCATAGCTTGTACGTTGGGCGCCATTTGTAATTGGTAAAGGCCAATCTTCGGGGAACTATGGAAAATTGAGTATGGTAATGTTTAATTATTAATTTTAGGTTGTACGATTAGTGTTAATATAGGTAAACTACAATATAAACCGTTTTATTTTTTTTGCACCGTAGGGGTCCGAAATCAGATTTCTTCAAGATAATTTAGTCATTGATAAGTAAGCAAATAAACATTTCTCTCAAATAGTGAGATAGGTTTAACAAATTAATTGTTTTGTTTTTGAATAGCGTAAATATCTAATCTATAGAACCCTTATAAATCTAAATACCCCCATATCTTATCTTGGCGTAATTAGAGACGCCTATCTTATCTAGTGACACCTATTAAAATATAACAAAAAAATAAGAAGTAAGTTCGGCCGGGCCAAATTTTGAATACCCTCCATCATTTGGAACGAATTTGGCAATTCTCAAAAACAAAAAAAAAATCCGTTAAAAATTCTGGTAAAATCTTAAAAATGCCGAATGTAGCTATTATATTAGGGTCTATACGATGACATGAACCTGCGTATTTAACATTTGTCAAAATCCATTACAATATTCAAATGCTAAACTTAAAAATCGTACCGTTATATGGGGGACGTGGACCTGTACAGACAATTTTCTGTCGTAGGCTGTAGTATCCATTACGAACCTCAAATATCAAATTTGAAACAATTATGGTGAGAAATGTCCCTAAAATCATTAAAATACCGAATATCGAGAGGTACCGTTATATGGGGGGCTTTACAAAGAGGTGGACCTGCACAGAGAATTTTCTGTCTTAGGCTATAGTATCCATTACGAACTTTAAATACCAAATTTGAAACAATTCCGGCGAATAAATTCGCTAAAATCGTCAAAATACCGAATATCGGGAGGTACCGTTATATGGGGGCTATACCAAAACGTGGACCTATATGGCCCATTTTCAATACCAAAAGTCCTGCAGATAACATAACAACATGATATAACATACATTAGAGCAAAATATTATCAATCTACTTAAATACGTTCGGAAGCTAGAGTGATTTCCACAGACGGATAGACGGATGGACATCGATAAATCGACATAGAATTTTATGCTGATCAAGAATATATATATACTTTGTGGGGTCTAAAATGTGTATTTTGAGGTATTACAAACGGAATGACAAACTTTATATACCCTCCATACTATGGTGGAGGGTATAAAAGGAGAGATGTGTAGTTCCTTTGCAAAAAATGTTCCAACATTTGTTAGCACACTCTCCCTCCCTATCTCTTTCTTTCACTCTTTATAAAATTGGAGAGTCACTTTAAAATAGCTCTCTCTATTCATTTGCCCGAATCTATACTCTAGAATGATCTGAGTTCTCAACGACCTAGGATTGTCTTCAGCTCAGAATTCCTAGCATCCTTAGGAAACCTTTCTCGTATTTCACGTTGGGCGCCTAAATCCTTAATGAGAGCTGCAGTGATAACTGTAAAATATTTACCTTTACTTAAAAAATTGAATTAAAAGGTTTCAAATATGTGATTCTTTTAACTTCTTCACTTCGGGGAAGGACGTCCAGTTTTCAGTTTGGGATTCATTAAAATAATTATCCTACCATCATTATGAGTGCCATAAAATATTTTACCTTGACTGACGTTCAATAAAAAGTTTCCAAGCCCAACACAAACTTCCCTATGATCTTTAGAGAATTGTTCTCTTGTTTCACCTTGGGCTACATTTAAGAGTATAAATAATCCTAAAAGATTGTAAAATACCTTCTTTTGATTGATTTTCAATGAAGAGGTTTCTAAAATGAGTTTGTGATAGATTTTACGTTGGGCGCCATTTCTAACTTGTAAAGTCTTCGGGAACTTCTCCCATTTTTCAGGTTGGATGCCATTAAATAATCACATTCATGAGTGCCGTAGTTGTGCCTTTGAAATATCTAACTTGGGCTGATGCCGAACAAAAACTTTCCAAAATTCATAGCTTCTACGTTGGGCGCCATATAGCTCTAGTTTTCAGTTTGGGAGTCATTAAAATAATTATCCTACCATCTTTATGAGTGCCATAAAATATTTTACCTTGACTGACGTTGAATAAAATGTTTCCAAACCCAACTCAAACTTCCCTATGATCTTTAGAGAATTTTTCTCTTGTTTCACCTTGGGCGCCATTTAAGAGTATAAATAATCCTAAATGTTTGTAGATTTCCTTCTTTTGGTTGATTTTGAATGATGAGGTTTCAAAAATGAGTTTGTGATAGGTTTTACATTGGGCGCCAATTCCAACTTGTAAAGACTTCGATAACTACTCCCATTTTCAGGTTGGGTGCCATTATAGAATCGTACCACATTCATGAGTGCCTTAGTCGTGCCTATAAAATATCTTACTTTGTCTGATGTTGAATAAAAAGTTTCCAAAAAATCACAGCTTCTACGTTGGGCCCCATTCGTAATTAATTGAAGCTCTGAAAATATGTGTTTATGAGAAGCAAAGTCCAGTTGCCCAAAGCTATGCCCTGTACTATCTGTCGTAAACTCAACGTTCTTTGGTTTTTTATCTAAGTTGGGCGCCATGTCAGCATATAAACGCCTATGTAGGTGTTGAAGTCATGACTGCAGATTATCTGTCTTTGGTTGATATTCAACGAATAGGCTTTTGTTTTAGCTGGTACGTTTGGCGCCATTCGTAATCAGTTCAAACTTCATAGAAGTGTGCACAATGCCATATTTGTCTCAATTTTACTTATATAAACCAGCACGGATCTATGCTCCTTTTACGTCCTAGGAGTGTCGTCAACTCAGCATACCAAGGATCTTTTGGAGAAGCTTTTTTATACGCTCCAGCATTCTAGCGTTTGTAACTCCTCGAAATACTCATGTCAGACCCAAGGAAGTACATATATTCTTGATCAGCTTAAAATTCGAAGTCGATTTAGCGATGTCCGTCTCTCTGTGCATCTGTCTGTCCGTCTCTCTGTCTTAATCATGCTATCTTTCGAAGGAACTGAGATAGAACGCTAAAATTTTGCACACATGTGTATTTTGCCAGTGGGTAAATTAAGTTCGTCAATGTGCCACGTAGGTCCACGTTTTTGTCTAGACACCACCCCCCCACACACAATATAACGGTACCTCCCAATAGTCGGTATTTTGATGATTTTTGCAATATTTTTTATCCGAATTATTTTAAATTTCGTATTTAAGGTTGGTAATGGCTACTAAGACTTATAACAAAAAATTGCGTATGCAGGCTCTCGTCTTCCACCCGCTATATCGATACCTCCCCATATTCCATATTTTGATGATTTTAGCGTAATTATTCACCAGAATTGTAAATGAAGTTCCTAATGGGTTCTACAGCCTATGACAAAGAATTACTTATGAAGGAAAACGTCTTCATATAGCCTTCAATTAATGAGTTTCATTTGAGAGGTAATGTTTTTTATGGATTTTATTTTTAATTTTTTTTTTTTCAAAAAATGGTGGAGGTTATTAAAATAAGTGTCCGGTCGAACTTAGGGGCTTTTTAAAAATATCTGATTGGGTGCCTCTGGGCTAATTGCTGCTGTAGTGCCTCTAAAAAATTTTCTTTGTTGGATGTTGAATAGAAATGTTTCAAAAATGTGTATCTTGTAGTTTTTACGTTGGGCGCCATTTGTAATAAATTGCAATTACATAACACTATTTTGCTAGCATGGTCATATTTGCATAATTTTTCACTAATTGGAACATAGCTCCAATTGTGATTTCTGGTTAAGAGAAATATTTAAGTATAGCAAGTTGTATAGAATTGCCGATTTGTTTCGCAAAGTTATGACAGATATAAGTTTTGACAATTGTGACCCTTTGTGGGTTAGGTATCAGAAGGGGTTCGCACATATATATCATCTTCACAACAGATCCTGCGTTTGCAAAAATATTTAGATGTGTGAAATTTGAAGAGAGTCGAATGCTTATTTCGCTTTCTTTAAGCATTTTGGTTATTCTGACCCTTAGTGGTGGAGTTACCAGAAGGAATGGTCTGATCTCTATCATCTTTATAATAGATCTTGTGTTGATAGAAATATTGAGATGTGCCAAGTCAGAATGGAATCGGATGTTAATTTCGCGTTTTATGAGCTTCATACATATTCAAAATTTTGACCTCTCGTGGGGGAGGTACCAGAAGAAATGGTCCGATCTCTACCATCTTTTTAAAAGATCTTGTGATGATGGAAATATTGAAATGTACCAAATCTGAATGGCATCGGATTTTAATTTCGCATTTTAGGAGCTTCATAAATATTCAAAATTTTGACCCTTTTTGGGAGAGGTACCAGAATTAGTGGACCGATATATTCCATTTTCACACCAGACCTTGGGTTAATAAAAATATTGTGATGTGTGTAATTTGAAGACAATCGGACTCTTACATCACATTTTCTAAGAGTTATAATTATTCAAAATTTTGACCCTTTATGGGGGAGGTTCTAGACGGAGTGGACAGGTATTTTCCATTTTCGCACCTGTCCTAACACTGATGCAAATATTAGAATCTGCAAAGTTGGAGCAAAATAGGACTATCCTTTCTTTCTCTGTGCAGTAAAATATTTTCTTTGAAAATTTCGACTATTTGTGGGGGAGATACCTGAAATGGTGGACCGATATTGCCCCTTTCCGATCGGGATCTAAGTTTTATAATAATATTACGATGTACCAAGTTTGGATCAAATCGGATACTTCCTTCGAGAGTTATCGTGCGCACCAGCCAGACAGACATACAGACGGATGAATGGACATCGCTAGATCGACTCCAAGTGTCCTGAAACGGAATTGGTCCAAAGAGACCTAGGGCCTAAAACCGTTATTTCGATGAGGTTATAACTAACCATATGGCTGAGGGTATAACTAGCCATATAGCTGAGGGCATAATAATTCTTGATTTATTCTGTGCGGATCTTTAAGAAAATATATTTTGCTTTTCATTTTTTAGGGACCTATTGAAGTCTGGGGCTTATTTTCTCTTTCATTTTGCTTTACAACATTTCAGAAATAATCTGGCATTAGGTGATGACAACACTGATCTTCAATGGCAGTGAGGCCATGTGCCTACCACCTACCTCCACAGATAGGAGAGTGAAATATCACACAAAACCATAAATGCCTTTCATTTCAATGGCTGACTGGCTGGCTGGCTAGTTGAGAGTTTAACTTTTGAATGTTAGGCGGCTAAGCGTGCGCTTAAAGCCATGTTTTGGCGCTTGAAGTTGTTTTCGTTGGTGTAACTTGTCATGGATTTGCAATTAGAAATGTGTGTCAAGTTTGGCTTTGCTTTGTGGAAAAATCGGTTTTCTTCTTTGCGGGCGTTTTCACTTGAAAATATTTGTGTGTGTGTGTGAGAGTGTATGTGCGAGAATGTGATCATAAAGTTGCCCGCCTTAGTCCGAGGCCGTGTGACCAATCATCTGCGGCAATGTTTTGTCAACATGTCAGTTACAAGCAACAGGCCACCACTGCACCGCTCACTGGCCATAGTCGGAGTTCGAGCAAGCGTTTGTTGGCAGTTGCCATTGTTTGTTCGCCAGTAGTCCAAGTAGCTGTGGATTCATGTTGAGTGTCAACCGTTTTGGGTTATGTTTTGCCCATTTTTTTTCTTCTTCTTCTTTTAGTTAGTTTGTCATCACATTTTCCGAGGCGATCATCATCACCATGGGCATTGTCGGCATTGTAGTGAACTTTGCGGAGTTTTTTTTGGCCAAACTATGGACTGAATCTCCCCATAACAACAATTGAGACTGCACCTCTATTTTCTTTGCCTTTTTTTTTCATCTTCGAACTGTTGGCATGTCATCTGGACAGGTGCCTTGGTGTATTTTTTTTTTGGTCTCTCCATTTTCAGTTTCCATTGCTTGTGAACTTGGAAATGTCATAATTTTCTTGTTGCTGAGAGAAAACTCTTTGTGCAAAAAAAATGGTCCCATAGTTGTTGGCGGGGGGTATTTAAAGTAAAACAACAACAAAACACTTTCAAGCAATTTATCATTTGTTTGTCAACGCAAATGGCAACGGCACAACAAACGCTTATCAGATTCACAGGCCATAAATACTGAATCGCAAGTCTAAATATAACGCCTGCCATAAATCACAATTGCTTGATTAGTTCGGACATGATTTAGAGTGATGCCAGCAAAACTTTCTACAGAGTTCGTTTGGGTTTTCTTTTGGGATATGTGATGATGTTTACATGGCGACCTAACCAAGTCTTGTCTACTACTACTTGGAGCCTCACTCCCAAAAATGATTAATTTGAAATATTTAAAAAAAATTAATGTTGGGCGCCATTTTTAGAAGGAATTCATTGTAGCAATTATTAAAATTTCCTCTGCTTCATTGACTTTAGTAAAAGGTGATCTTAGGCTTAGCTTTCTCTGCGGATGAAACTTTCAATCTGAACAGCAACAACTCATTAAAGTTTTGTTAAAAAAGATATCTAGAAAAAAATTTTTCTGCTTAACGTTGGGCGCCATTTTCAGAATGAACCTATTGCTTTCTTTTTATACCCTCCACCATAGTATGGAGGGTATATTAAGTTTGTCATACCGTTTGTAGCACCTCGAAATAAACATTTTGGACACCACAAAGTATATACATATATTCTTGATTAGCATAAAATTCTAAGTCGATTTAGCGATTTCCGTCCGTCTATCCGTCTGTGGAAATCACTCTAGCTTCCGAACGAATTGAAGTAGATTGATAAAATTTTGCTCAAATGTATGTCATGTCTGCAGGACTTTTGGTATTGAAAATGGGCGATGTAGATCCACGTTTTTGTATAGCCCCCATATAACGGTACCTCCCGATATTCGGTATTTTAATGATTTTATGGACATTATTCACGGGAATTGTTTTAAATTTGGTATTTGAAGTTCGTAATGGATACTACAGCCTAAGAAAATTGTCTCTGCAGGCCCACTTCTCCGTATAACCCCCATATAACGGTACCTCCCGATATTTGGTATTTTAATGATTTTATGGACATTATTCACGGGAATTGTTTTAAATTTGGTATTTGAAATTCGTAATGGACACTATAGCCTATGACAGAAAATTGTCAAACAGAAATTGTCTATGCAGATGCAGGTCTTCGTATAGCACCCATATAACGGTACCGCCCGATATTCGGTATTTTGATGATTTTAGCGAATTTATTCACCTGAATTGTTTCAAATTTGGTATTTAAATTGATACTACAGCCTAAGGCAGAAAATTGTCTGTGTAGGTCCACGTCTTCGTAGAGCCTCCCGATATTCGGTATTTTGATTTTATCGACATTATAACCGATTTTTTTAAGTTTCGCAATTTTTTCATTTTCGAATATTGTAATGGCTTATGACAAAAGTTACCTAAGCAGGTTCATGTCGTCGATTAGACCCTAATGTTTCAGCTACATTCGGTATTTTTAAGATTTTAACAGAATTTTTAAAGGATTTTATTGTTTTTGAGAATTTCCAAATTCATTCCAAATGGTGGAGGGTATTCAAAGTTCGACCCGGCCGAACTTACAGCTTTTTTACTTGTTTTCCCTTTTTTCGTTACCATCTGAGAAAAATATTACACTAGTCATTAAAAATCTCTCTTTTATAGGCTGTGGAAATTATTTAAAGAAGATCTCCAAGCATCCTTTAAAATTTCATTTCAATTTTTTTTTCAGGCTTTGGATAGATCTGAGAAAAGTTTCCGAGTAGCTCTTAAAATTTTTAACTTCGGCAGTCAAATTTGATTGGCCTTTAAAATACAAGCTTTCGGGGCAGATTCTAAGGAAGACTCCCAGTATGCTTTAAAAAATCACGTCTTGTAGACTGTAGACTTAGGATCTTGAGGAGAGTTTCCACGCGATTTTGGTTATCTTGAGGTGATAAAACGGCACCCTCACCAAATATTCTATAACTTGATGCCAAGCGGATTATGCATTATCACCTTTTAATGTTTATTTCCGAAAATGTAGATTTTTTAGTTGGGCGCCATTTTGTATTTGGCATTTTTTAAAAAATTAATTTTACACAAATTGCCACAAACCTAAGAATATTGAAATCGATAAAAATTAAATAAAAAATACACAAGAAATTAGGAAGCTGGTCTTTTAAACCCCCTATTTTTAGGCTTTGATTTAGATTTTTTTGTTGGGCGCCATTTTGTAATTAGAGGGTTCTCCTTGGGATGGAAGTATTGTTCATTGGGCACCAATTCAGATTTAACAGTCTTTTTGTTGCATAAAAAACACATTTTTTGATTGGTCGATCTGAGGAAGATCTCCCAGCATCCTTTAAAAGTTCAGTTTGAAAAATACTAATTTTCCAGGCTTTGGATGGATCTGAGAAAAGTTTCCCAGTAGCTCTTAAAATTTCACACTTTTGGGGAGATACGAGTTAGGCCTTTATAATCCATGACTTTTAAAGTTTTAGGCAGATATTAAGAAAGATTTCCAGTATCCTTAAGAAAATCACGTCTTGTAGCCTTTTTTCAGAATCTTGAGGAGATTTTGGTTAAGGTGGTGGTACATAAGCAGCTTGTCATGATTTCAGAATTAAGATGGAAAAAATCGGCAGGGTTAGAGTGTGATTCTGACATCCTATATGATATGTCATCAATTATGTCATGACTTGATGCCTAGCAATTAATAAAAGTTGTTATATTTTTCACCTATCATTTAATTATTTTACGTCGGGCGCCATTTTCAATGGAAAGTTCCAATTATTTCTGTATTTATAGGATTTTATTTGGGAATCGCAGATATTTTCCTGCTTTTTTTTGGGAACAGGGGAATGTCTTCAAGCTAACAATTCAAACTTTGTGCGCTTTGAGAGGGACGATCTGAGAAAGGCTTACAAGTAGACTTTAAAAATCCACGTTTGTAGGACTAGTTTTGAGAATGATCTAAGGAATGTTTTTCACTGGCCTTAAAATAACCAGTATTTATAGGTTTTGGGAAGAACTGCGGAAGATCTCTATGTAGACTATAAGCATGTACGTTTTTTGGATCAAGATCTGAAAAATGTTTCCCGGTAGCCTTTGTGCTGTAGTAAAGATTCTAGAAATTAATGTTTTGTGTCTTTTGAGGATTGCTGGACTTTATCCTTTCAAAAGTGCAAAAATTTTACGTTGGGCGCCATTTATGTCATCATCATTTAAATGTTTGCAAAAGGCATTCCCGGGCTTACCAGACCACCCTTATAACTATACCCCTTTATATAACTCCTTTCTTCCCTTTCTCATTTCCTGTTCCCAACAACTTAATTCTTCCTAGGATAAACACAAGGGACCAAAGGTCTCCGAGTGAAGCAGTTGCCGAAACCCATGTAGCTGCGCATCCTTAAAAACAAAACTACGGCCCCCTGAAGACTTTAGAAAATCCCATGTTTGTCAGCTCAAGAAGGTATGCCCCTAAAATCCACTTTTTGTTGCCATGGAGAAAATTTGGAAAGAGTATCCCTGGAGCTTTGAAAACCTTCACGTTTTGTGGGCGTTTGACATGAACGGAGAGAAGTCTCTTAAAGCCTTTAAAAACACGAGTTTTGTGAGCCTTATAAAAAATCTAAATGAGGTCTCTGGAGGTCTCTCAAAAAACGTTTCGCAGACTTTGGGGACGATTCTAAAACCTTTAAAAATTCAGAATTGGTGGGCATTTGAGAAGATCTGAAGGAAGTTTCTCTAATGTCACCAAAAATCCACTTTTTGTGGATCTTGGAGAATATTTTCGGGAGCTACCTCTGCAGTCTTTACAAATCCACATTTTGTAAGGCGACTTGCACATGAAAAGTCTCTCGGAAGCTTTTAAAAACTCAAGCTTTGTAAGCCTTAGAAAAAATCTAAGGAATGTCTTCCTGAGGTTTCGAAAAATCTACGTTTTATAGAATTTGCGGAAGATTCTAAAGTTTTTAAAAATTTAGGTTTGGTGGGCATTGGAGAAGATCGGAAGAAAGTTTCTCTAATGGCACCAAAAATCCACTTTTTGTGGATCTTGGAGAATATTTTCGGGAGCTACCTCTGCAGTCTTTACAAATCCACATTTTGTTTTGCGATTTGCGCATGAAAAGATCAAAGTCTCTCGGAAGCCTTTAAAAACACAAGCTTTGTGAGTCTTAGAAAAAATCTAAGGAATGTCTTCCCGAGGTCTCTAAAAATCTACGTTTTCTAGGCTTTGGGGGCGATTCTGAAGCCTTAAGAAATTTAGCTTTGGTGGGCATTGAAGAAGATCTGAATAAAGTTTCGCTAATGTCACCAAAAATCCACTTTTTGTGGATCTTGAAGAATATCTTCGGGAGATACCTCTGAAGTGTTTACAAATCTACATTTCGTAAGCCCTGAAGAAGATATGTAGTAGGCCTTCCCGAAGCCTTTAAAACCACGCTTTGTAGGGAAAAAATCCTTTAAAAAATGTAGGATTGGTGGGTATTGGGGTAGATTTGAATAAAGTTTATCTAATATCTCCAAAAATCCACGTCTTGGAGAACATTGTCGGTAGGTTCCTCTGAAGTCTTTACAAACCCACATTTTCTAAGCCCTGGAGAAGATTTGTAGGAGGCCTTCTAGAAGCCTTTAAAATTCACGCTTTCATGTTTTGATTACTGGGTATATTTACCCCTTATTTCCAAAAAATGTCAATTTTTAGATTGGGCGCCAGTTTTAAAGTTGTTGAAGTTTCAAGCTGGGCGCATGTTTTACATTGCGCAGAGGCTATTGATTCTGAAGAATACAAAATTTAGCTAACTATAATTAATAGTACAGAATTAATTTCTAATTTTTTTATTTTTTGCTTGGGCGCCACTTGTTAGTAAGCTCTCTGGAGGTTGGTGATGCATTTATATTTGTACCTGGAGCTTAGTTACACATATATTCTTTTTAATGCAGTCTCATTTGTATTAAGCAGCCTTGTTGATCAGATCGAAGCTATTTATTTGGGAGATATTGATATATTCGTTGGGCGCCATTTTTTGAAATACAACTTCTTAGTTCAATTTATGTCGATGGATTCTCTGCCCAATTTCTTGTGAATTGTCTGAAATGATTTTTCCTTGGGCGCCATTTTAGAAATTAAAAATCGGCAATAAAGTACCTCATGAATTTTCTGAATTGTTTTCAATGCATATTTTTATTTCTTTTATATTTGCAGAAATTAATTGACCTGAAAATTGAGGAGAATCAAAATTACACCCTGGAAGAAATTCAAAAAATTTGCCAGCAGGTAATTCGCTACTCGGTGAAAACGAGTCATGGACGTTTTCACAATCAATTGTTTGGACAAATGGATCCGTATGGCCTGGCTGGCAGTTGGATAACAGAGGCCCTCAACACAAGTGCGTAAGTTCGAAAAAAAGAAAGAAAGACAATGAAAAAATGTCCTGTGGAGAGGATTCTAATTGCGAAGATGTTGTGCGGCACACCTTGTTCGGTGTTCCCAGCTTATTTTGTTGCCAAGCTTTTCAATGTCATTTGTTTTTCTGTCTCTTTCTCTCCCCGCCAATAGGTATACATTTGAAGTGGCGCCGGTCTTTAGTTTGATCGAAACTGAAATTGTGCGCAAGGTATGCGAGCTGTGCGGTTACGGTCAAGGTGATGGTATCTTCTCGCCCGGCGGATCAATATCAAATATGTGAGTATGTGGCGCTTTGTAGCCAATTCAACAAGGCAATTTCGACATTTGCAAACACACTTCGGCTAAGGCTGAGAGAATTCCATTGAAGTGGTATTATTTGACCTGAGGCCATAAATCATAATAACGAGGAGTGGGGTGTGAGTGAGTGTGTGTGCGGCTTTGTGTTGCGCCGCACTTGATGTCCATTCAGTCATAATGGACACTTGACACTTGAGCCACAAACAAAAATATGTATTCAATATTCACAAAATTGTCAAAAAACAAATATGCAAAAGTTCCGACCATGGTCAAAATTAATTAACTGTTGTTATTGTTTTGTTTGTTGTTTGTTTTATGTGACCTTTTTGCTACAACAAATGTATTTATTTGCCTAATTTCTGTTACAGGTATGGCGTTGTTTTGGCCCGCTACAGACAATTCCCTGAAATCAAATCGAAGGGCATGTTTGGTATACCTCCTTTGGTCATTTTCACCTCGGAGGAGTCGCATTACAGTTTTAAGAAAGCTGCCCATTGGTTGGGCTTTGGTGTGGACAATTGTGTTATGGTCAAGACCAATGACCGGGGTCAAATGTTGCCCGAAGATTTGGAGCTAAAAATCTTGGAAGCTAAGGCCCATGGCAAGGTGCCACTTTTTGTCAACGCCACAGCGGGCACGACGGTGCTGGGAGCGTTTGATGATTTCAATCGGATAGCTGATGTCTGCCAGAGGCATGAACTGTGGATGCATGTTGATGTAAGGAATCGTAGATATTTAAAGGATATTTTAGATAAAATTTTTACAAGGACCAAAAAGCCTGGATTTTAGGGGATAACATTTTTCAAGAACCGTCAGAGAAATGAAGGACGATTTTTGAAGCATATTTTGTAAGGATCATCGAATCAAAAAAAAAAAAAAAATCGGGTATTTTGTCAAGGACCCAGATACCAATTTTTATTAGATTTATTTTAAGGGCCATTAGACCAATAAACAAGCCTTTTTTTATTTTCTCGCGTGAAGGATTATAAGTCAAATAAACGTTGATTTTTTGGGATATTTTTCAAGGACATTCAGACCAATAAACGTGAATTTTAAAAGGATATTTTTCTAAGGACATTCAGAGTAATAAATATGGATTTATTTAAGGATATTTTTTCGAGAACCTTCGCTGCAAAAAGATTGGATTTTAAAAGGATATTTTCTAAAGGACATTCATCCCAATAAATGTGGATTTTTTAAAGGATATTTTTTCTAGCATCCTCATGGCAATAAATGTAGATTTTTTAAAGGATATTTTTTTCAAGACCATCGCCGCAATGAATTTGGATTTTTAAAGGATATTTTTTTGAAGACCATCGCAGCAAATCGACGCATATTTTTAAAGGAATTTTTTCTAGGACCATCATAGCAATAAACGCGGATTTTAAAGGATATTTTTCCAAGGATCATCAAATCAATAAACATGGCTTTTTAAAGGATATTTTGTGGAAAGGATGTTCTCGAGAACCATCGCAGCAATAAACGTGGAAATTTAAAGGATATTTTTTCGAAAGGATATTTTCGAGGACCATCGCAGCAATAAATGTGGATATTAAAAGGATATCTTTTCGAGGAGCAATAGACGTGGCAGCAATAGAAGTGGATTTTTAAAGCATATTTATCCAAGGATATTGATCCCAATAAATGTGGATTTTTAAAGGATATTTTTCCAAGGACATTCATCCCAATAAATGTGGATTTTTAAAGGCTATTTTTTCGAGGACCATCATAGCAATAAACGTGTATTTTAAAGGATATTTTGTCAAAAGGATATTCTCGAGAACCATCGCAGCAATAAACGTGGATTTTAAAGGATATTTTGTAACGCAGCAATAAACGTGGATTTTTAAGGGATATTTTTACGAGGATCATCGCAGCAATGAACGTGGATTTTTAAAGGATATTTTGTAACACAGCAATAAACGTGGATTTTTAAAGGATATTTTGTAACGCAGCAATAAACGTGGATTTTTAAAGGATATTTTTACGAGGACCATCGCAGCAATAAACGTGGATTTTTAAAGCCTATTTTTTCGAGAACCATAAGATTCAGGTGTGAAGTTTAAGACTTCTTTTATCAGGTGTGGATTTTTAAGGGTCACCAGATTTTTTAATCATCTTTTTTTTTTCTAGGATCATCAGATATATTTTTAAGGATTTTTTTAAAGACTCTCCTAATAGAATCACCAGATATTTAGACGTGGATTTTTAAGGATTTTTTTTCAAGGACTATTCTACTAGGATAACCAGATATTTAGAAGTAGACTTTAAGGATTTTTTTAAGGACTATCCCACTAGGATAACCAGATATTTAGGCGTGGATTTTTAAGGATTTTTTCAGGGACTCTCCTACTGGGATCACCAGATATTTAAGCGTGGATTTTTAAGCATTTTTTTCAAGGACTCTCCTACTGGGATCACCAGATATTTAAGCGTGGTTTTTAAGCATTTTTTTCAAGGACTTTTCAAGGTATACCAGATATAACCAGGATAACCAGATATTTAGTCGTGGATTTTTAAGGATTTTTTAAAGGACTATCCCACTAGGACAACCATATATTTAGGCGTGGATTTTTAAGGATTTTTATCAAGAATTCTCCTACCAGGATCACCAGATATTAAGGCGTGGATTTTTAAGGATTTTTTCTAGGACTCTCCTACTAGGATCACTAGATATTTAGGCGTGGATTTTTAAGGATTTTTTCTAGGACTCTCCTACTAGGATCACTAGATATTTAGGCGTGGATTTTTAAGGATTTTTTCTAGGACTCTCCTACTAGGATCACCAGATATTTAAGCGTGGATTTTTAAGGATTTTTTCAAGGACTCTCTAACTGGGATCAGCAGATATTTGGGAGTGGCTTTTTAAGGATTTTTTCAAGGACTCTCCAACTAGGATCACCAGATATTTAGGCGTTGATTTTAAGAATCTTTTTATACTAGGACCATCCGATATTCAGGCTTGAATATTTTAAGGATCTTTTTATACAAGGACGTGGCGTAGATATTATTATTATATTATATTTTTTTGAGCACTAAAGCTGTAAATGTTGATTTGAAAAAGATATTTTTTTTTTCGAGAAATAGACGTGGATTTTTAAAGGATATTTTCAAGTATACCCAGACCAATAAATGTACATTTTCAAAAGGATATTTTCTCGTGGACCAACACAGCATTAAATATGATATTTTCAGAAATAAACATGGATCCAGCAATAAACGTGGATTTTTAAAGGATATTTTTTCTAGGACCCTCAAAGGATATTTTTCCGAGACCATCACAGCAATAGACGTGTATTTTTTTTTAAGAATATTGTTTTGAAGACCATCACCGCAAAGGATCTGGATTTTTAAAGGATATTTTTTGAAGACCATTGCAGCAAATAAACGTATATTTTTTAAAGGATATTTTTTTAGGGCCATCGTAGCAATAAAAACGGATTTTAAAGGATATTTTTTAAAGGACATTTAGACCAATAAACGTGGATTTTTAAAGGATAGTTTTTCAACGACGATCAGGCCAATTAATTTAGATTTTTATGGGATTTTTTTAAAGACATTCAGACTGTAAATGTGAATTTATTAAAGGATATTTTTCAAGGATGATCAGACAAATAAACGTGGATTCCTCATAAACGTGGCAGGTCCATCAGATATTCAAAAGATAATTTTTAAGGACTTTTTACCAGGACCAGCAGGCATTTAGATATTGGATTTTTAATAGCTTTTCCTGAGACAATCTGATGTTTAGGTGTAGATTTTTAAGGACCTCTTTTTTACTGGGACTATCAGATATTCAGGCGTCGATTTTATGAACCTCTTTTTTACTAGGACCATTAGATATTCAGCCGTGAATTTTAAGAAATCTTTTACAAGGTCTGATATTTAGTTGTGGATTTTTAAGGACCTTTTTTTATTGGGACCACCAGATATATAGTCATGGATTTTTTAATTATCTTTTTTTACTTGTATCGTCAGGTTTTCAGGCGTCGTTTTTTAAACATTTTTTTAAGGACTCTCCTACTAGGATCTCTTGGTATTTAGGGGAGCATTGTTAAGGATTTTTTTCAAGGCCTCTCCTACTAGGATCACCAGATATTTAGACGTGCATTTTAAAGTATTTTTTCAAGGACTCTCCAATTGGAATTTTAAGAATTTATTATAAGGACCATCGAATATTCTGGCGTGGATTTTTCAGAATTTTTTTTAGGACACTTTAATGTTCAGGCCTGGTTTTTAATGACTCTTCTACTAGGACCCTTATTCAGTCCTGAATTTTTAAGGAATTTTTTCTAGGACCCTTACATAATCAGGAGAGGATTTTTAAGGAATTTTTTCTTGGACCCTTAGATATTTAGGAATGAATTTTTAAGGACTTCTTACTAAGGCCTGGATTTTTAAGGACTTATTATTAGGACCGTCAAATATTCAGGCGTGAATTTTAAAGGACTTTTCTAACAGGATCATCAGATGATCTTGCGTGGATTTTAAAGGATTCTTCTGCTAGGAACATCAGTTAATTAGGGGTGGATTTTTACGGAAATGTTTCTAGGACCCTTAGATATTCAGTCGTGAGTTTTAAGGACTTCTTATTAGGACTATCAACTATTCCGACCTCGATTTTTAAGGATTTATTATAACCATCAAATATTCAGATTTTAAAGGACGTTTCTGCTAGGACCACCAGATTTTCAGGGTGGATATTCAACAGTGGATTTTCAATTTTGTTTTTAGATTAAAACCAGACGTGGGTTTCTAAGGACATTTTTACCAGGATTAAACCAGGCGTGGGTTTCTAAGGACAGTTTTTCTAGGACTTATAACAGGCTTGGATTTTTAAGGACATTTTTACTAGGACTTATAACAGGCGTAGATTTTAAAGGACATTTTTACTAGGACTTATAACAGGCGTGGATTTTAAGGACATATTTACCAGGACTTATAGCAGGCGTGGATTTTTAAGGACATATTTACCAGGACTTGTACCAGGCGTGGATTTTTAAGGACATATTTACCAGGACTTATACCAGGCGTGGATTTTTAAGAACATATTTACCAGGACTTATACCAGGCGTGGATTTTTAAGGACATATTTACCAGGACTTATACCAGGACTTTAAGGACATTTTTAATAGGCGGTAATTTTTTCAAGGCGTGGATGAAGGACATTTTACTAGTCGGTGATTTTTTAAGGACATTTTTTCAAGGCGTGGATTTTTTAGGACATTTTTAGTAGACGTTAATCTTTTAAGGACATTTTTTCAAGGCCGGGATTTTTTAAGGATTTATCTTCGAGGTTTGAACGTTTTTTACTTTTGGTTGGGAATTTTAAAAACTCTTTTACTGGGCGTAGATTTTCAAAGATTTTTTACAGACCTGAAATTATTTGAGAATATTTTAATTATTTATTTTAGGCCTGCTTGGGTGGCTCCGCCTTGCTGTCCTACAAAAATCGCCACCTCCTTAAGGGTCTGGAAAAATCCGACTCCTTCTCATGGAATCCACACAAATCTCTTGGAGCTCCATTGCAATGTGCCCTCTTCCTGACACGTCACGCTGAGCTATTGCCCCAGGCGAATAGTACCGCCGTTCATTATCTTTTCCAACAGGATAAGTTCTATGATGTCTCCTATGATACGGGCAACAAGAGTATTCAATGTGGTCGTAAAATTGATGCCTTCAAATTTTGGATTATGCTCAAGGCTCGAGGTTATGGTAGCTTTGGTCGCCTCGTCGATCATGCTTTGGATATGTCGAAATTATTTATGGAAAAAATGAAGAGACGTCAGGGGTATCGTTTGGTCATGGAGGATTATCAATATACCAATGTGTGTTTCTGGTATGTGCCGAGGAGTATGCGCAATCAAAAGGAGGATGAGAAATGGTGGCAGAAGTTATATGAGGTAAGGATGAGAAGAATGAAATTTGTTAATTGTCTCATGTTTGGTTTGGATTTTCCAGGTGGCGCCCAAGGTAAAAGAGCTCATGATACGCCAAGGCACCCTTATGATGGGCTATTCCCCGCTGCAGTATCGCAATATTGGCAACTTTTTCCGCATGGTCTTCACCTGTTTCCCGGTGATGCAGCAGGCGGAATTGGATTTCATTTTGGATGAAATTGAGCGATTGGCCGATAGCTGCTAGTTCTTAAGGGCAGGGGATTTCAAAAAAGTGAAGTGAAAATTTCAAATATTATCTGCCAAATGTTCGTAGTTCGTAGGCTAGTCATAGGTTTAGTTGTGTAGGCAAATGACATGTATTATTTTTTTTTCGGTCAATATAAAATATTTCTAATCGGTAGGCGGTTGATTTTGGACACCAAATTTTGTGGGGCGTTCCTGCATTGAAGGTAAGTACCCATCATGTCTAAATTTGTCAATTTGCGAGGTTCATTACCGATTTTTCGTTTTTTGTGATTTCAATTGCCTAATGTCGTGTCATGCGCGATTCGTTCAACAAAAGACCATCGGATCATTTGCAGTTGATGAGGTTGTGTGCCTCATCAACATTGTCGCCTCAAAACACATCGCATCACATCCATTCGTGATCCATTGGTGATAATGATGCTGGTAAGACGTTATAATGGATGGTGATGATGCAGAAGGTGGTGTTGGTGCTGGTACTCTCTGGCAATGACATCTCAAAAAAAAAAAAAAAAAAAAAAAAAAAAAAATACGAACTACAATGTCTTCGATTGCACATGGGCCATGGTAGATGTTTAAAATCATATTCGAGTTGTTTCAGATCTTTTTTTCGAAATTATTTTTTTTTTGGATTAAAAAAAGCTCAGACTCCAACGCATTTAAAAGGACTGCATTTGACACACATGTGTTGCGGTAAGTTTTGTATTGCGCAGTAGGAAAAAATGGAATGGTATTATTTGAGCAAGGGGTTCGGTATCATTCATCCCGGGATTTTGATGATTTTTTCAAAGGACGAATAGACCTTCAAGGATGGATTTTTAAGGATTTTTTACAATCGACTTTTAAGGGTTGACATTCAACGATTTTTTACGAATTTTTTTGACTTTCAAAAGTGGACTTTTAAAGATGGATTTTTTAAGGTTTTATTTGCAAGGACACAATAGAACTTTAAATGGGGATTTTTTAAAAATATTTTTACACGGACCAACAGTTCTTCCAGGAGTAGATTTTTGTGAAATATTTTAGAAGGATCAATAGTTCTTCCTGAAGTGAATTTCTATGAATTTTTTAAAAGACCAAATAGAGTTTGGATTTTTAAAAATATATTTTAACTATTTTAGCCTTCCAGGAGTACGGTGTTAATGTTATCAACAGGACTTTGTAATTGAATATTTATTGATTTTTATAAAAAGGACCAATAGACCTTCAAGGATGGAGTTTTCACAATGGCCAATAGACTTTTAAGGGTTGACATTCAATGATTTTTTTACGAATATTTTGACTTTCAAAGGTGGACTTTTTAAGGTTTTTTTTTGCAAGGACAATAGAACTTTAAATGAGGATCTTTTAAACATATTTATACACGGACCAACAGTTCTTCCAGAAGTAGATTTTTGTAAAATATTTTAAAAGGATCAATAGTTTTTCATGACGTGGATTTTTATGAATTTTTTAAAAGGCCCAATAGAGTTTGGATTTTTAAAAATATATTTTAGCCTTCCAGGAGTGGATTGTTACAGTGATAAATAGGTCTTATTTATTGACTATATAATGATTATTATAACATGTAAGCGTAGATTTTCAAAGATTTTTTACAAAAACCAAAAACCTTACTGTCCTGGATTTTCTGAGAATTTTTACAAGGACCAATAGACTTTCAATAAGTATTTTTTTAAGGGTTTTTTTACAAGGACCAATAGAATGTAAAATGCGGATTTTTATACCCTACACCACAAGGTGGTCAGGGTATTATGTCTTTGTGTATTTGTTTGTAACAGGCAAAAAGAAACGAGATAGACCCATAGTACCTTTTGATGATCTGCATAGAATCACATTCTGAGTCGATTTATGCATGTCCGTCCGTCTATCTGTCCGTCTGCCCATGTAAATTTGTAAACAAAGTACAGTTCGCATTTATTTCCCGATTCAGATGAAATTTTGCACAAATCATTTGTTTGGCCCAAGGACGAACCCTATTGAAATTGGAGACAATCGGTCAATATTTAGATGTAGCTCCCATACATATCTTCGTCCGATTTGCCTTCTATTGTGCACCAAACGTGTAATATCAGCCCGAATAGTATGGAATTTTGCACATGCAACCAAATTAGGTCTGAAAATAAGTATGCCAAATTTGATCGAAATCGGTTCAGATATAGCTATAGCTCCCATATATATTGTTCATCTGATTTGTTATTTTAGTCCTCCGCAGCCGTAATATGCACTCTGTAACAACAATATTTGGGGAAATATATCAAATGCAGCTCAGAAATACCTTTGCTAAATTTTATCGAGATCGGTTCAGATTTGGATGTAGCTCCCATATATAACTTTGTCCGATTTACCTTTTATTGTGCACCA
Source organism: Musca domestica (assembly GCF_030504385.1). Classification (NCBI taxonomy): domain Eukaryota; kingdom Metazoa; phylum Arthropoda; class Insecta; order Diptera; family Muscidae; genus Musca; species Musca domestica. The sequence continues at coordinate 25,684,313 of NW_026712363.1, read as the reverse complement.
AACGTGTAATATGGAATTTAGCACATACGACCGAATTGAGTCTAGAAGCTAGTATGTTAAATTTGGTGAAGATCGGTTCAGATATAGCTATAGCTCCCATATATATTGTTCATACGATTTGTTGTATTTGTTACCCACAACCGTAATATGCACTCCTTAACAACGATATTCAGGGAAATATATCAAATACAGCTCAGAAATATCTTTGCCAAATTTTATCTAGATCGGTTCCGATTTGGATATAGTTCCCATATATATTTTTATCCGATTTCAAATTAATTTCGCACCAAATACAAGTCCGAATTTAAAAGATACAAATGCTTCGGCATATTTAGTCCTTTGAATTTTAAATTATAATTATAATCATGGCGTGTATGATTAAATTCTCTCATAAAAACTTTTAATTGTTATGCGGAGCTCTACTAAATTCGCAAAGTGGTGCAGGGTATCATTAAGTCGGTCCCGCTCGACTTTAAGACTTTCTTTACTGGTTTAAATATATTTTTACGGGGTGGATTTTTAAGAATTCTTTACCAGGACCAATAAACGTGGGCTTTTAATGGAAACATTTTTATGGACCACTAGACCAATAAACGTGAATTTTTATGGATTTAGGATCAGAGCAAAAAACTTGTGGATTCTTAAAGGATATTTTAAGGAAATTCTTGGTTTTTAAAGGATATATTTTTAAGGACCATCAGACCAATAAACGTGAGTTTTTAAAGGATCAGAGCAATAAACGTTGAATTTTAAAGGATCAGACAAATAAAGGTGGATTTTTAAAGAATATTTTTAAGGACTTTGATGGTCCTTAAAATAAACTTGGATTTTTAAAGGATATTTTTCCAAGGACCATCAGACCAATAAACGTGGGTATTTAAAGGATTTTTTTTTAAGGACCCTTAGACCAATGAATGTGGAAGATATTTCTCCAAGGACCATCAGACCAATAAACGTGGATATTTAAAAGATATTTTTTCGAGGACCATCGCAGCAATAAACACGGACTTTTTAAGGATATTTTTCATGGACATTCAGACCAATTAAAGGATTTTTAAAGGATATTTTTTCGAGGACATTCAGACCAATTAAAGGATTTTTAAAGGATATTTTTCATCGGCATTCAGACCAATAAATGTGGATTTTCAATGGCTATTTTTTTAAGGACCATCAGACCAAAAATCGTAAATTTTCAAAGGATATTTTTTAAGGACCATCAAACCAATACACTTGGATTTTTAAAGTATCACCATCAGACCAATAAACGTGGATTTTTAAAGCATAATCAGACCAATAATCAGACCATCAGACCAATGAATGTGGATTTTTAAAGGATATTGTGTACGTGGATATTTAAAGGATATTTTTTAAGGACCATTAGACCAATGAATGTGGATTTTTAAAGGATATTTTTTCGAGGACCATCGTGGCAATAAACGTGGTTTTCAAAGGTTATTTTTTTGAGGACCATCGAAGCAATAAACGCGGATTTTTAAAGGATATTTTTAAGGAGCTTTAGACGAATAAACTTGGATTTTTAAAGGATATTTTTATAAGGACCATCAGAAAAATAAACTTGGTTTCTAAAGGATATTTTTTTAAGGACCATCAGAAGAATTAACGTGGGGGTTTTCAATATCGAGAGCAGTTACATCAAGGAACGCGGATTTTTTTATTGATTTTTTTCAAGGACTGTCGTACCAATAAACTTGAGTTTTATAGGGAATGTCCTTCAAGCATCATCAGGCATTTTTTATGAACTATTTTTTCAATCGCCTTCAAAGCAATAGGATTTTTGTAGGATTTTTCCAATGACTGTCACACCAATAAACTTAGATTTTTCGAAGTGTAGATTTTAAAAGCATATTATTTTAAATGCCACCAGATCTATAAATGTGTACCAGTGTAGGGATCATCAGACCAATGCTTAAGAAATGTTTTTTTTTTTCTTAGAAAATTTGCACAAAAACCTAAAAAGCGTTAAAGATACCTAAAATTTCAGTCTTGAGCATTTGTTAAGACATGATTTTTTCGGCACCATTGGCATTGAGCGTCTTTGTGGAATACAAGGGGAATTTTGATATCCAAAGATATAGAACATTCGTTGGGCGCCATCTGCCCTACGCAGTATTTTTTGTCGTTGGACTTCATGGGGATTAAAAATCTTTGTTGACTGGAATTTTGATATCCGAAGGTATCAAACTTTTTCGTTGGGCGCCACCTGTTATACGTAGTATTTTTAAAGACAACAATTTGTTATCGTGGGACGCCATTTATGACAGAGTTTTCGGTTTGCGTTTAAACATGGCTTATTGGCCTCCAACTTTGATGACTAGAAAGGAAATTAACTAAGATATCGAACCTTTTCTAAGATATCGAACCTTTTATAAGATATCAAACCTTTCTATCTGTCCCAAAGGTAACAATTTATCATCTCTTGGGCGCCATTGGGATTAAACATCTTATTTGACTAGAAGGGAATTTTGATATCCGAATGTATCGAACTTTTTCGTTGGGCGCCATCAGAAGAATAAAGGTGGATTCTTAAAAGGATATATTTAAGGACTACAGACCAATGAACTTGGTTTTTTAAAGGACCATCAGAAGAATAAAGGTGGATTTTTAAAGGATATTTTTTAAGGATCATCAGATGAATAAACGTGGATTTTTAAAGGATAGCTTTTAAGGAACATCAGACGAATAAACGTGGATTTTTAAAGAATATTTTTAAGGACCATCAGACCAATAAATTTGGGTTTTTAAAGGATATTTTTTAACGACCATCAGAAAAATCTCTAAAATTAATAAACTCTTAATCTTCCTTATTTACTTTGCTAAAATTATGGAATATTAGTTTACGTTGGGCTCCATTTCGGTGGTCTTGAAATGAAATATTTGTTTTTTACAAAATATACATACGATGTTGTTTTGTAGACAGAAGATCATGTGTTCGAATGCCGACCAAATATTTCCATGAATTTTTGGGAGTATAGAGCTTTTTTAATATTTTCATTTTTATTTTCTAATAATTTCTAATAATAATCCCATCGCAAAATCATTTCCAGTACATATTAAGCTTGAAAAATAGTTGACTTTATTGGATATTGACGTTGGGCGCCACTTTCCAACACGCCCGACATATTTTTATTGCAGACTCCTCATTTTGTTTTCCCGTTTCCATAATTTTCTCATCGAAAAACCGTTTCAAGTGCATATGAAGCTTTTAAGTGAGTTGACTGCATTGGATGTTGACGTTGGGCGCCACTTTTTACTTGGTCGTCAGAGTTTAAGTTCGACCCTTAAATGTTTTCCCTTTCCATAATTTCTCCTTTGCAAATCCTTTTTCGTTGTGTATGAAGTTTTTAAATTAGTTGACTTTATGGGCCCTATTTTGTTTTCCCCTCTCTTCTTTCGGAAACTTCGTTAGCGCTTTTAAGGGTATGAACAGGGACCAAAATATTATGCCATTTTAATTTAATTTCTTGTAAATTATAAAATTAGTTTTTTTTTTATTGGGCGCCATGTTTAACTAGGCCACCAGTTTTTAAGTTTTAAATGTGCGTGTTTCCCTCCTCATATCTTCCTCATCGAAAAATCAATGTTTACATGGCATATGAAGGTTTATACTGAGCTGACTATATTTTATATTCACGTTGGGCGCCGCTTTCCAACTTTTTACCGACATTTTTCTGGGTTTCTCCTTTCCATAATTTCTCCCATCGCAAGGCTGTTTCTATTGCGTATAAAGCTTTAAAATGAGTTGTCTGTATTGAAGGTTGACGTTGGGCGCCACTTTCCAACTTTGACGCCAGATTTCTTGTTTTCCCCTTTCCATAACTTCTCCCTTCACAAGGCTTTAAGTTTTTTCACAAATCTCTCATTTGGTTTTCTCCTCTACATATTTTCCCCTATCGCAAATCATCAATCAAATTATAAAATTAGTTTTTTTACGTTGGGCGCCATTTGTGTATGAATTTATTGATGGAATCTTAGAATAACCACAGGTTTTTAAGTGTTCTTGCCTGGGTCACAATGGATCCGTTTTTCCCACAAGATCCAAGTTCCAACCCCTAGGCACTTTAGCAGTATCTGATGTTTGAATATTGACCTATAAAACCCTTGCTTTTCTTGCAAAACTTTGCAGATTTTTTTAAAGTCATTGGCGAGCGAAACCCCTTACCGTATGTGTGACACATGTGGCTGTTTGGCAGTTCGCAAAAAAGGGCTTTAGCCAGGAATACCACTCCTTAGCGATTTTGGGGCAACAACGTTTTTTTTATTAATTTTTCGTTGCAGCAGCATTCGTTTTCTGTCCCCCTAACCAAAAGTTGTTTTCCGCCTGAGTTTCTTTTTTTTTTTTTTTGTAGTGCTCACTCCTTTTTTAGGATTCAAGTTCAAAAGAAATCATGGATTGCTGTTTTTTTGCTGTTGTATTTATTCTGGTGTAACTTGTTGTTGTTGCTGTTCTTGTTGTCGCTGTAAGTACATGAGCACAGCTTGAAGGCACGTTTCATTTGTTATTGCTTCTCATTTACTGAGCGTGTGTGTGTGTTGGTGCTCGCGCTTGCCAATTGTGGAGTTGGTGTTCCTGTTGCTGCAATCGCCCCATTTTGGGCTTCCAGGCAAAGTTGTTGTTGTTGTCGTTGTTATTTTTCGAATCGCCAACTTGGCTTGATTGTTGTGAACGATTACTATAAGGCAAGGGGGAGAGGAGGCGATGCGTTTCTTTTGTGTTTTTTTTTTGTTCTCAACAAAGTTTGTAAAGCCTCTGTCATTGTGCGAAATGGGCCATTGTCATCATATGTAAGTGTGTAGATATATATATGTGTGTGTGTTTTATTGTTTGCATTTGTATGTATGCTCACTGTAAATGTCAAAAATAATAACCATAATACTACTACTCGTTTGGAGTGCATTGGCGGCGTATGCATTGCGGTTCGCATATATGGTTGTTCTTTATGTTGTTCTGGGCATTGAATTGTTTTTTTTTTTCTTTTTTTATGTTATTGTTTATTTGAGTGCCTCTGCCTCTCTGCTCCGCTACAAACCTCATCCGTGGCTTTAGTTTTAATATTTTTTAAATCACTTAACACTTGCATGATGTTTATGCGTCCACTGGCATTGCAGGCATTGAGAGGTTGCAGTTCTCAAACGTTAGGCACTCTGGGGTAAACAAAAACAGAAATAAAGCTTTTCAATTTTGGGAGCCAGTTTTTCTACGACGGATCTTTTTTCACTATCCGTAATTTTCATATCGTAAGACTGAACTAATACCTGATGAAGTTTTAAATTGGTTTGATTTTGTGGGATATTGCCGTTGGGCGCCACTTTTCAACTTTGAAACTGACTTGAATTTATGGAAAATTTATAGGCCGTCAGAATTTTAGTACGAACTCCTTAAATGTACGTGTTTCCCTCCTCATATCTTCCTCATCTGTTTTCATGGCAGGTTTATACTGAGCTGACTACATTTGGGAGCCGCTTTCCAACTTTGACCTACAGATTTCTGGTTTTCTCCTTTCCATAATTTCCCCATCGCAAGGCCGTTTCTATTGCGTATAAAGCTTTAAAATGAGTTTTCTGTATTGAAAGTTGACGTTGGGCGCCACTTTCCAACTTTGACGCCAGATTTTTTTTTTCATCAACCTCTCATTTTTTCCTCTTCTCCCTATTACTCCCCATCGCAAAACCACTCTCACTGCATAGGAAGCTTGAAACTGACTTGAATTTACGGGATATTCACTTATAACTAGGCCGTCAGATTTTTAGTACGAACCCCTTAAATGTGTGTGCTTCCCTCCTCATATCTTCCCCATCGAAAGGTTTATACTGAGCTGACTATATTTGATATTCACGTTGGGCGCCACTTTGCAATTTGACAGTCAGATTTCTTGTTTTCCTCTTTCCATAAATTTCCCCAAATCGTAATGTCATTTCCTTTGTTGTATGAAGCTTTAAGCTTCATTGCGCTGAAGGTTGAGGTTGGGCGCCACTTTCCAACTCGTCCGACTGATCTCCTTTTTCACAAACCTCTAATTTTGTTTTTTCCTCCCATCGAAAAATTTCTCTCATGGCATAAGTAGCTTGAAACTGACTAGAATTTGTGGGATATTCACATTGGGCGCCACGTTTAACTAGGCCGCCCGATTTTTAGTACGAACCCCTTAAATGTCCGTGTTTCCCTCTTCATATCTTCCTCATCAAATATCCGTTTTCATGGCATGTGAAGTTACATACGTATACATATATACTTACTCATACATATATACTTATATATTTGATATTCACGTTGGGCGCCACTTTACAACTCAACCGCCAGATTTCTTGTTTTCCCCTTTCCATAACTTCTCCCTTTACAAGGCTTTAAGCTTTTTCACAAACCCCTCATTTTGTTTTCTCCTCTCCATATTTCCCCTCATCGCAAAATCGTTTGCATTGAATATGATATAAACTGATTTTACTTTTTTAGATATAGACGTTGGTCACCACTTCTCATATCGACTGAGAGATTTTTATAACAAACTCTCCATCATAAAACCGTTTGTATTGCTTTTAATTCTGTTGGCTTTATTGATTGTTCACGTTGGGCGCCACTTTGCTTCTCTATCTCTTCTTTTGTTTTTTTTTCACTCCATAAATGCTATAAACTGGGTTATTGATAAGCAGTTTTTATACTCTCCACCATTCTATGGAGGGTATATTAGCTTTGTCATTCCGTTTGTAACTCCTCGAAATAGTCATGATCGACCCTACAAAGTATATATGTATCCTGGATCAGCGTAAAATTCTAAGACGATTTAGCGATGTCTGTTCGTCTGTCCGTTTATCCGTCTTTCCGAATGAAATGAAGTAGGATGATAAAATTGTACTCAAAAGTATTTTATGTCTGCAGGACTTTTGGTATTGAAAATGGGTCATGTAGGTCCATGTTTTGGTATAGCCCCTATATAATTGTAATTCCCTATTTTGGGTATTTTGGTGATTTAAGCGACACAATTCACCGGAAATGTTTGAAACTTGGTATTTGAAGTTCCTAATGGATACCATAGCCTATGCCTAAAAGTTTCGTATGTAGGTCCGCGGCTTCGTATAGCCCTCATATAACGGTATCTCCCGATAATCGGTATTTGGATGATTTTAACGACATTATTCACCGGAATTGTTTCAAATTTCGTATTTGAAGATCTTAATGGGTATTAAAGTCTAAGAAAAAACTGCTTACGCAGTTCCGTGTCTTCGTATAGTCCCCGTATAAAGCTCATCATTTAAACGGTATTTTTAGGAATTTGTTGATTTTTTTCAAGTTCCTTGCAAATGTTGAAGGGTATTAAAAGTTCGGCCCGGCTTTTTTACTGGTTTTTTTATTTATGACGTAGGGCGCCACCGTTCAACTTGATCACCAGATTTCTACTACAAACGCATTGTTAGGTCTTCCCCTCTTCATAGGTTTTCTCCTCTTCCTTCCATAGCGAATCCGTTCTCATCGAGCATATTGCTTTAAACTGAGTTGGCATTATTCGATATTCCTTATTCTGTTTTCCACTATTTTCCCTATTGAATTCAAACTGAATTGACTTTTTTCAATAATGACGTTGGGCGCCACTTTCCAAATCGGCCGCCAGGTTTTTATTACGACCCCTCATTGCTTTCCCCCTCTCCCCAATTTCATCAACTTTGGATAATTAACATTGGGTATGAAGGTTGTTGGTATGCAATACTTACGTTGGGCGCCAATTTCAAACTTGGTCGCCAGATTTTCACCACAAACTCCTTAGTTGCCTTTTCCCTCTCCATAATTTCCCCAATCGCAAAATTGGTTTAAAATTGGTTGGCTTTAAATTGGTTTAGCTTTATTAAGTTTTTACGTAGGGCGCCACTTTCCAACTCAACCACCAGATTCTCACAATAAACTCCGTATTTTGGTTTTCCGTCTTCAAAATGTTCCCAAATGTTAAATCCTTGCTATTGCTTTAAAGGTTTCCTAAGATGTTGATATGCAATATCTAAGTTGGGCGCCACTTTTCAAATTGTTCGCTAGATTTCTACTACAAATTCGTCTGTTCGATTTCTACCACAGCAAAACCGTTTATATCGCGTATGAACCTTTAAATTGAGTTAGCAATTTTGAAATTTTAATGTTGGGCGCCACGTCCCAAAACACGATTTTTACCGCAAACCCCGTATTTTGGTTCTCCGAATTCAAATTTCCGTTTTCATAATTTCCCTAATTCATAATTTCCATTCATCACAAAACGGTTTTAATAGCGTATAAATACTTTAATTGAATTTTCCTTATTGAACGCTCGCGTTGGGCGCCACTTTCCAACTTAGCCCCTAGATTTTTTTTACAAACACCTCATATTGTTTTCCCCCATCCAGAATTCGAACCATTACAAAACCGTTTCAATAGCATACAAAGAATTCTATTGAATTTACCTTATTGGGAGTTCACGTTGGGCGCCACTTTTTAAATTGTTTCCCAGATTTTAATACAAACTTTGAATCTTTCTCCTTTCTATCATTTCCCTATCGCAAAACCGTTTATATTGTGTATGAAGTTTTACATTTGAGTTAGCTCGACTACCAGACTTTTACTACAAAACCCCGTATTTTGGTTTTTCGTCTTCATAATTTCCAACCATCACAAAGCGGGTTTAAAGCGTATAAATAATTCAATTGAATTTTCCTTATTGGACGTTCGCGTTGGGCGCCACTTTTCAACTTGGTCACCAGATTTTTATTCCAATCGTGTCATTTTATTTTCCCTTCTCCATAATTCCTCCATAGCAAATTCCACCCATAGCAAAAAAATTATTGGGAGTTCACGTTGGGCGCCACTTTCCAACTTGTTCGCCAGATTTTTATTACAAACTTCTGATTTTGTTTTCCCCTCTCCATAATTCGTCCCAAAACAAAACGGGTTTAATAGCCTATAAAGAATTCAATAAAATTTATGTTATTGGAAGTTCACTTTGGGCGCCACTTTCCAACATGGTCTCCAGATTTTTATCAAAAATGTCTTATTTTGTTTTCTCCTCTCCATAATTGTTCCCATAAAAAAAACGGGGGTAGTAGCCTATAAATAATCCAATTAAATTGACTTTATTGGACGTTCACGTTGGGCGCCACTTTTCAACATAGTCGCCAGGTTTTTATTGCAAATGCGTCATTTTATTTTCCCTTCTCCGTAATTCCTCCCATAGCAAAACAGGTTTAATAGCCTATAAAAAATTCAATTTAATTGACATTATTGGCTTTCCACGTTGGGCGCCGCTTTCCAACTTTGACCGACAGATTTCTGGTTTTCTCCTTTCTATAATTTCCCCATCGCAAGGCCGTTTCTATTGCGTATAAAGCTTTAAAATGTGTTGTCTGTATTGAAGGTTGACGTTGGGCGCCACTTTCCAACTTTGACGCCAGATTGTTATTTTTCATCAACCTCTCATTGTTTTCTCCTCTCCATATTTCCTCCCATCAAAAAATTTCTCTCATGGCATACGAAGCTTGAAACTGACTTGAATTTGTGGGATATTCACATTGGGGGCCACGTTTAACTAAGCCGTCAGATTTTTAGTACGAACCCCTTAAATGTGCGTGTTTCCCTCCTCATATCTTCCTCATCGAAAATCCGTTTCCATGGCATATGAAGGTTTATACTGAGCTGACTATATTTGATATTCACGTTGGGCGCCACTTTACAACTCGACGGCCTGATTTCTTGTTTTCTCCTCTTCATATTTCCCCCATCGCAAAACCGTTTGCATTGGGTATGAAACTGGAAATAACATTAAATGTATTGGATATGGACGTTGGGCGCCACTTTTAAGTCGACCGCTAGAATTTTATTAAAAAACTCCTCATTTCGTATTATTTCTCCGTATTTTTTTCATGGAAAACTCATTTTCATTCAGAAGGGATTGCCTTTTTTAGATATAGACGTTGGGCGCCACTTCTCAAATCATCTGACAGATTTTTACTACAAACTTTTCCTTTTGTTTTCCTCTCTCCAAAAAACCGTCTGTTTAAGCTTTCAACTGAGTTGACTTCGATGGATGTCCACGTTGGGCGCCACTTTGCATCCTGTCGCCAGTTTTTAAATTCAAACTCCTTATTTTGTTTTTTTCTGTCCATAATTGCTTTAAACCGGTCTATGCCTAAAAGTTTCGTATGTAAGTCCGCGTCTTCATATAGCTCTCATATAACGGTAACTCCCCAATGTTCGGTATTTGGATGATTTTAACGACATTATTCACAGGTATTGTTTCAAATTTCTTATTTGAAGATCTTAATTGGTATTACAGCCTATGCTTATGCAGTTCCGCGTCTTCGTATAGCCCCCCTGTAAAGCTTATCATTTAAAAGGTATTTTTCGGAATTTGTTGAATTTTTTTCGTGTTCTTTACAAATGGTGGAGGATATTAAAATTTCGTCCCGGCCGAACATAGCTGCTTTTTTACTTGTTTTTTATTTATGACGTTGGGCGCCACCTTTCGATTTGATCGTCAGATTTTTACTACAAACACATCGTTAGGTTTTTCCCCTCTCCGTAGGTTTTCCCCTCTCCCTCCCATAGCAAATCCATTGTCATCGAGCATATAGCTTTAAACTAAATTGGTATTATTGGATATTCACATGGGTGTCACGTTTAAAAGTCAGCCTCTAGATTTTCACTAAAAATTCTTTATTTTGTTATCCACTCTCAATATTTTCCGCATTACAAGCCCGTTTTCATTGCTCATTATGCTTCAAACTAAGTTGCCTTTTTTGCATATTGAGGTTGGGCGCCACTTTCTAAATCGGCCGCCAGATATTTATTACGACCCCCCCAATGTTTACCACCTCTTTCTTATCAACGTTAAATGATCCTCATTGAGTATGAAGGTCGTACCTAAGTTGTTGATATGCAATACTTACGTTGGACGCCACTTACAGCATAGTCGCCTTATTTTTACTACAAGGTCCTCAGTTCAATTCTCCCTCTCCATAATTTCTACCACCGCAAAACCTTTTATATTGCGTATGAAGCTTTAAATTGAGTTAGCTTTTTAAAATTTCAATGTTGGGCGCCACTTCCCAACTCGACAAGACCACAAACACCGTATTTTGGTTCTCCGTCTTCAAATTTCAAATCATTGCTATTGCTTTAAAGGTTTCCTAAGTTGTTGATATGCAATATCTACGTTGGGCGCCATTTTTCAAATTGTTCACTAGATTTTACTACAAATTCGTCAGTTCGATTTTTCTCTCCCCAATTTCTAGCACCGCAAAACCGTTTATATTGCATATGAAGCTTTAAATTGAGTTAGCTTTTTTAAATTCCCAAAATACGATTTTTACCGCAAAGCCCGTATTTTGGTTCTCCGTCTTCAAATTTCCCTAATAATAAATCCTTCCTATTGCTTAGAAAGCTTTAAATTGAGTTGACGTTGGGCGCCACTTGGTTCCAAATTTTTTGTTGAAAATGCCTCTTTAATTTTTCTCCTCTCCATAACTCCTCCGATCACAAAACGGTTTCAATAGCGTATAAAGAATTTACCTTATTGGACATTCACGTTGGCCGCCACTTTTTAACTCGGCCTCTTGATTTTTAATGCAAACTTCAAATCTTTCCCCTCTCTACAATTTCTCCCATCGCAAAAACGTTTATATTGAACTTTAAGTTGAGAAAGATGTATTTTATTCTGATATTGGGCGCCACTATCCAACTTGACCACCAGACTTCATAATTTCCCCTATTCATAATTTACATCCATCACAAAACGGTTTTAATAGCGTATAAATACTTCAATTGAATTTTCCCTATTGGACGCTCGCGTTGGGCGCCACTTTCCAACTCGACTACCTGACTTTAACTACACATCCCGTATTTTGGTTTTCCGTCTTCCCTAATTCCACCATCACAAAACGGTCTTAATAGCGTATAAAGAATTCAATTGAATTGACTCTATTGGACAATTGACGTTATTGCAAGTTCACGTTGGGCGCCAGTTTTCAACATAGTCGCCAGATTTTTATTGCAAACGCTTCATTTTATTTTCCCTTCTCCATATTTCCTCCCATAGCAAAACGGGTTTAATAGCCTATAAAAAATTCAATGAAATTGACATTATTGGAAGTTCACGTTGGGCGCCACTTTCCAACTTGTTCGCCAGATTTTTATTACAAACTTCTGATTTTGTTTTCCCCTCTCCATAATTCCTCCCATAACAAAACTGGTTTAATAGCCTATAAAGAATTCAATAAAATTGACGTTATTGTAAGATCACGTTGGGCGCCACTTTCAAACTTGTTCGCCAAATATTTATTACAAACTCCTCAGTTTGTTTTTTCCCCTCTTCGTTATTCCTCCCATCACAAAACGAGTTTAATTGGGCGACTCTTTCCAACTTGGCCTCCAGATTTTTATTTAGACACCTCATTTTGTTTTTCCCCTCTTCGTCGTTCCTCCCATCACAAAACGGTTTTAATGGCCTATAAAAAAATTCAATAAAATTGACGTTATTGGAAGTTCACGTTGGGCTCCACTGTTCAACTTAGTCGCCAGATTTTCACTGCAAAAACATTTATTTTGTTTCAACTTCTCTATAAATTCTTGCCAATTTTAAATCATTCTCATATCTTAGCTTTAATCTGAGCTGGTGATATGCTATTTTTATGTTGGGCGCCACTTTTATGGCAAATTGCATGGCAAACTCATTGGGAACCCCTGAATTTCTGTAAATTTTGTTATTTACTTGTTGCAAACTTTTTGGACTTTTTTCCCTCAAGCGGTACTTCAGTTTTTTTTTTTGCTGTTATTTCTGCTGCTGCCGCTGTCGCCATCGTCATAATGATGTCACACGCACATTTCGATGAGGGAACTTCAAATAGGAACACTACTAAAGTTGTTAAAGAGCACTTCAACGCAATGCATTACGATGCAGATGGATAACAAAGGCAGAAAAAGAAGAAGAAGGAGCAGAAAATTGAAAAGCAGAAAAACGGCACAAATTACAAGTTTTATAGGTCGTATTTGTTGCGGCAATGATGACGACGATGATGATGCAGAGCTCGTGCAGAAAAAAAAACTGCAAATAAATAAGAACACTACACCATCAAGCCTGGCAATAACATAAAACGGCTAAATTGTAATTTCAAACATAAGTCACACTCATTCGAATGGATGGTCGGATGGATGGATGGATGAATAAAAACGAATGCATAAAACATAAGTGGTGGTAGGCTTGCCGATTATTGTGTGCGTGTGTGTGTGTTTTTGTGAATAGTGATGTGCAGGGTTTGAGTACCCGTTTAAAATGCCGTCGAATTTAATTAGGCACGTGTCCTTTTGTTCAAATTGTTTACAGAATCAAGTTTTAAATTAGGGGCTGTTTTTTTTTTTTTTTTTTGAGGTTGGTCAGATTTAAAAGTTAGATGAGGTGATGTAGCCTCAAAGCTTATCGAACGAAATCTGTTCAAGTTATTTTTCAAAGTGTACAAAAACCTGGACTCATGAGGGCTTTTGGGAATTCTTCCTCAAAGCATTCAGAAGGCCTAGAAAACATTGTTTCATAAAGCCTCCGGAAGATCTTTGCCAATGCCTAGAAAATGTGGAATTAAAGGCTACAGGGAAAGGTTTTTGTGGATAGTGGCGTTAAAATATTTTTGTTTTGCGGAGTTTGGAAAGATCAAAGGAGTGTCTCCCAGTAACCTTAAAAAAATCTCCACTTTTAACCGTTGGACTTTGTTATTTCTCAAAGTCTTCAAATATTTCCTCCTTTAATTTTTCCAAGTTCCTAAAAAACAAAAATATTTAGACACCACTTGGAGATTATTACCAAAGCTAACAAAAAGTTGCACACCGAAAGCTTAAAAATCTTGAGTAGAAAGCTGCTCGGAAGACTTTCTCAAAACTTCTTCGAGGTATACAAAACTTGGTTGCTTCAACACAACTAAGTGAGTTTTTTCAGATCTTCCTCAAATAAAGCAAATTTCGATAAAAACGGCTTTTGGGAGACCTTCTCGGGGTTTTTCTCAAATCGTGAATTTTAAAAGGCTTTTGAGGGACTTTCGAACTTTTTTCGGTTACTGGGAGACTTTCTTCCGGTCTTTTCAAAATAAAATAAAAAATAAAATAAAATTTAAATTCCTGAAAGATATTTGACCTTCCTAAAATCTGCCCCAATACCTGAAAAAAGTTGATTTTATTTTTGGTTTTTGGAGAGACCTTTTTGAGATATTTTTAAAAAGCTACAAAATATGAATTTATTAGCTTTACTTCATGACTTTTCTCAGAGCCTTGTTTAGGTATCCATCAGAAAGGTAAAAAAATTGGATTTGTAAAATTCTTTCCTAAAACCTATAAGATGTGGATTTTTAGAGGTTTGTCGGACATTTCGCAGTTCCACCTCAAAGCAAAAAACGTGGGTGTTTAAAACCTACTTTTTCGAGATCCTGATTGAAGACCTTCCACAGATATTTTCAATGACTCTTTAAAGGATTCTTCTAAGTGAGGAACCCTTCCTCAGAGTTTTCATAAGTCTTCAAAATTTCATCAAATCGTTGGTGATTCCTCCTCAAATTAACGAAAGACCCTTTTTAGGGCTTTTTGAAGACTTTTCTCAGATTCTTCCCAGATCCGGCAAAATGTGTATTCTTCAAGGCCACTTCTAATTTTTGCTAGCGATTATAAAAAAAGAATTTAAAAGGCTTCTCGGAGACCTCTTCAGATCCTCTCAAGGGCGTACAAATCGTGTTTTTTCAAAGAATTCAGGGAGAACTTCTTTAGATCTCCTCTAAGGCCAATAATATATGAATTTTTAAGCGCTATTGCCGGATCTACCTTGGATTTTCTCCATGGTGCATACAATGTAGATTTTTAATGGCTTCAGGGAAACCTTACTCAGATCTCTTCTAAGGTCCACAAAACATAGATTTCTAAAGGCTATTTGGAGACTTACCTCAGATTTTTTCTAAGGCGCATAAAGCGTGGATTTTTGAAGACTATTTGAATACCTTCCACAGATATTTCTCAAGGCACATACATCGTGACTTTTTAAAGACTTCCGATGACATTTTTAAAGGATACTGCCAGACGTTTTTTCTAAGCCAGACTTCCCAAAAAATCTAAGGGGGTTCAACGGATCTTCCTCAAAGGAATGAAAGATCCTCCCCACGTTTTCCAAGACCCCTAAATATTAGGACTCTAAAAGGTACTGGGAAACCTTCCCCACACCTATTCAACAGCCTGCAAATTGTGGATTTTTAAAGGCGAGCTTCTCACACCTCCCCAAGATCCATATCTATCCATTTTTAAGTAGTAGTAGGTGACTGGGAGACCTTCCTATCGATTCTCAAGAGTTTATAATTAACAGCCTGCTAAACGTGAATTTGTAAAGGTGACCTTTTTGAAGGAGGCTGGGAGACCTTCCCATTGCTTTTCAATAGTTCATAAAACTAGAATTTTTAAAAGTGACTGGGAGACGTTCCCATTGCTTTTCAAGAGTTCATAAAACTAGAATTTTTTAAGACTACTGGCAGACATTTCCCTTACCTTCTCAAGAGTCAAAAACTATTTTTGAAGGTGACTGGAGAGTCTGTAAAACTAGGGTTTTTAAAGGCTATTGACAGACCTTTCCCACACCTTCTCAAGAGCCAAAAAAAAACTTACATTTTGAAGGCGACTGGGAGACCTTCCCATTGCTTTTCAAGAGTTTATAAAACTAGGATTTTTAGGGGCTATTGGTAGTTTCAAGAGCCAAAATAAAACACATTTTGAAGGGGACTGGAAGACCTCCCCATTGCTTTTCTAGAGATCATAAAACTAGTATTTTTAAGGGCTATTGACAGACCTTTCCTTAACCTACTCACAAGCTTACAAAACGTAGATTATCAAAGAATTGATCTCCCAATTCCTTAGATCTTTTCTTAAGACTATAAAGGGTTTCGACAGCCTGCGGAACGTGGATTTTTAAAGGCTGGGAGACTGGGAGATCTCCCATTGCTTCTCAAAAGTCCATAAACAACAGCCTGCAAAACGTGGATTAAAGCCGAGCTTTGCACACCTTCTCAAGAGCCAAAAAAAAAAAAAAACTTGAATTATTGAAGGCGACTGGGAGACCTTCCATAAAACCTTCTCAAGTGTCTATCAAACTAGGATTTTAAAGGCACCATTTCCACACAATCTTCAGAGCCTGCAAAACGTAGATTTTTAAGGCTATTGGGAGAATTTCCTTTGATCTTTATTTAAGACTACAAAGCGTAATTTTTTGAGGGCAGCTGGGACACCTTTCCACAATTTCTTAAGAACTTATTTGTGGTTGAGATTGCCCTCAGAACTTCCTCATAAAATGGGATCTTCCTGTGTGACCTTCCTAATTTATTTTTCCAAACAAGTAGTTTAAAAGGTTCCTGGTGATCTTTTTCAGATCATCCCCAAAACTGTCACAATCTGGATTATTAACACCCTCTAAGAGAACTTCCTCAAACCACAAAGACTTCGAAAGGTGGATTTTTAAAAGCTTAAAAGAATCCTTCTTCCAATTATCCTCAATGATTTCAAAACGTGGTGTCTTGCTGGTAAAACGTCCCCATACCTTTCTAATGGCTGATAAAATTTAGATTTTTAAAGGCTACTCGCCACGAAACATGGATTTGCACAAAAATTGGATTTTAAAAAGGCTAGTGGGAGACCTTCTTCTGCACTAATAAAACATGAACTTTTAAAGGAATCGGGGAGTCATTTTCCAGGCAATCTGAAGAGCCGCAAAGCTTTGATTTTTAAGATTACTGGGATAGGCTTAAAAGTCTATATGACTTGGGTTTTAAAGGAAATTGAAATACCTTCCCCACACATAACATGAATTTGAATTCTTAAAAACTGCGACTTTTAAGGCCATTGCGAGGCTTTCTTTAGAGCTTTCAAAAATTGAAGACCTCTCCACACCTACTCGAATACCTACAAAACTTAGATTTTTTAAGGCTAGTGGCAGATCTTCACCACTCTTTTTCAAAGGCCAACAAATTTTAAAAACATGAACTTTAAAAGGCATCCGGGAGTCCTATTCCACACGTTTCGAAGAGCCTGCAAACTTGATTTTAAGGGTTACTAGGACAGCCTTAAAAGTCTATAAGACTTGGGTTTTAAAGGAAATTGGGAGACCTTCCCCACATAAAATATGAATTTGAATTTTTTAGAGTTTCAATTTTCAAAGGCTATTGCGAGACTTTCCCAAGAGCTTTCAGAAATGGATTTTAAAGGCTAGTGGAAGACTTTTCCTACACCTAATCGGGAGCCAAAAAAACTTGAAATTTTTAATGCTAGTGGGAGATCTTCTCCACTCTTTTTCAAAAGCCAACAAATTTGAAAAAGGCTAATGGGAGACCTTCTCACACCTTCTCAAGCGCCAATAAATTTTGAAATTTTAAAGGCATCGGGGAGTCCTTCTCCACAGGTTCTGAAGAGCCTGCAAAACTTGTATTTTAAAGACTACTAGGATAGCCTTAAAAGTTTTTAAGACTCCACACGTTCTGAAGAGCCTGCAAAACTTGGATTTTAAGGGTTACTAGGATAGCCTTAAAAGTCTATAAGACGCGGGTTTTAAAGGAAATTGGGAGACCTTCTCCACACACAACATGAATTTGAATTTTTAAAAACTTCGATTTTAAAGGCTATTGCGAGACTTTCTCAAGAGCTTTTAAAAATGGATTTGTAAAGGGTTGTTGGAAGACCATTCCCACACCTACCAGAGTGCCTACAAAACTTGGATGTTTTAATGCTAGTGGGAGATCGTCTCCACTCTTTTTCAAAAGCCAACAAATTTGAAAAAGGCTAATGGGAGACCTTCTCGCACTTTCTTCAGCGCCAATGAAACATGAACTTTAAAAGGCATCGGGGAGTCCTTCTCCACACGTTCTGAAGAGCCTGCAAAACTTGGATTTTAAGGGTTACTAAGGTAGCCTTAAAAGTCTATAAGACTTGGGTTTTCGAGGAAATTGGGAGACCTTCTCCACACATAACATGAATTTGAATACTTAAAAACTTCGATTTTAAAGGCAATTGCGAGACGTTATCAAGAGCTTTAAAAAATGGATTTGTAAAGGGTTGTTGGAAGACCATTCCCACACCTACTCGAGAGCCTACAAAACTTGGTTGTTTTAAGGCTAGTGGCAGATCTTCTGCACTCTTTTTCAAAAGCCAACAAATTTTAAAAAGGCTAATGGGAGACCTTCTCGCACCTTCTTCAGCGCCAATAAAACGTTCTGAAGAGCCTGCAAAACTTGGATTTTAAGGCTATTGGGATAGTCTGAAAAGTTTTTAAGAGTTGGGTTTTAAAGCAAATTGGGAGACCTTCCCCACACAAAATATGAATTTGAATTCTTTAGAGTTTCAATTTTCAAAGGCTATTGCGAGACTTTCTCAAGAGCTTTCACAAAATTGATTTTTAAAGGCTAGTAGAAGACCTTTCCCACACCTACTCGGGAGCCTACAAAACTTGAATATTTTAAGGCTAATGGTAGAACTTTTCCACTTTTTTTCAAGAGCCAGCAAAAGGTTGGTGGGAGACCTTCCCCACATCTTCTCAAAGTACTACAAGACATGGATTTTAAAGGCAATTGGGAGACCTTCCTTATATCATCTCAAAGGCGGACAAAAGGTAAATCTTAAGGGACATACCTACCTTAGATCGGCTTGATTTTATTTCAAGGCTTCAGGAAGGCCTTCCTCCAAACGCAGAAAATGTGAATATTTCTGAGGCCCCTCCTTATCCAGTGCCCACTAACTTTGGACTTATTAGTGATACATCAAGACCTTCCCCAGATCCTCCACAAAGTTTAATTTTCACCAAACCGATTCCATCGAATATGGCAATTTTATCTCAAAACTCTAAATCTCTATAGAAGGCTCATCACAATTCTCATCGTATTCTCACATTGCGTTGTTGCAATACAGCCATTTTTATATGTCAATAAATTAGTTCATTAGCCAAAGCATGTTCTGCGGCTCCATGGACTTGGTAATGGATTTTTTATTTTAATTTGTTATTTTATTTTTACTGACATGTTGCAATTTTCGCTTCTTCTTCGTCCTCGTTCTTGCAATGGACTGTTTATTCGAAAAAAATATTTGTTTGGGGCAAAATGAATTGAAAGAAAACAAACCTCAGTTCTTTTCTTCTTTTTTTTCTTTGCTGAGCAAAATTTGTGGCGGTCAATTACGTTTGGCGTCTCTGACGGATGTGTTCTTTTGCATATTAAGCGTATCTCCAGTGCCAAAGTCAGACTCATGGCCATCCATAGATATGGACGGTCATGTGGACATAAATTGTTGGTGTGTATGTGTGTGTCTGTAAGGCAGTGTCTAAAAGTTATGAGGAGTATGACATTTGCAGATGAAGACAGCAATGGTTATGACAGTATTGGATTGCCATCATTGGAGAGATTAGTTGCACAGTGTTAAAAAAATTTAAAAAGATTCGGATCAGATTTTGGGAAAAGTGACAAATTTAAATTGGTCGGAGGTAGGCCCCCCAATGGGCTTTAAAAATTCAGGATTTTGTAGGCTGTGGCGAATAGCTGAGGGAGATTTAAAAGTGGCCTTAAAATGTTCATATTTTCAAGGCAAAGTCGGATCAGAATCGGAGGGAAGTGACATTTTAAGTTGGTCTGAGGAAGGTACCCCAATAGGCTTTAAATATGCAGGTTTTGTAGGCTGTGGCGAATATCTGAGAAAGGTTTAAAAGTGGCCTTAAATTTTTCATATTTTAAGGCAAATTCGGATCAGAATCTGAGGAAAGTGATATTTTAAGTTGGTCCGAGGAAGGTCCCCCAATAGGCTTTACAAATTCAGAATTTTGTAGGCTGTGTCGAATATATGAGGTAGGTTTAAAAGTGGTCTTTAACATTCCATATTTTCATGGCTTAGTTAAAGGTTTGGTGACATTTAAAAATTTAAGTTTCTTCGGGAAGGTCTTTTATCTGGGCTTTTAATCCCCATTCCTTTTATTATTATACCCTCCACCATTCTATGCAGGGTATATTAATTTTGTCATTCCTCGAAATATTTATAATAAACCCAACATAGTATATATATTCTGGAACCTATGTAAACAATTTTTGTATGCAGGTCCACATCTTCGTATGGCCCCTATATAGCGGTACCTCCCGATATTCGGTATTTTCATGATTTTTGCGACATTATTTACCGGAATTATTTCAAATTTCGTTTTTGAAGTTCGTAATGGGTGCTACAGCCTATGACAAACATTTTTCTATGCAGGTCCACGTCTTCGTATAGCCCCCATATGAGGGTACCTCCAAATACTCGGTATTTTTATGATTTGTGCGACATTATTCACCGGAATTGCAAGAAATTTCGTATTTAAGGTTCGTAATGGGTACTACAGACTATGCCACAAAAATTCGAATGTAGGTTCACGTTGTCGCATATCCCCCATATATCGGTACATCCTGATTTTTAATATCTTGGCGATTTTAGCGTCATTATTCACCGGAATTGTTTCAAATTTGGTATTTGAAGTTCGCAAAGGGTACTACAGCCTATGGCAAAAAATTCCGTAAGCAGGTCCACGTCTTCCTATAGTCTCCATATAACAATTTTCATTTAAGAAGTAGTTTCCGGAAGTTTTTTGAACATTTTCAAGTTCTTTCCAAATGGTGGAGAGTGTTAAAAGTTCGGCCCGGCTGAACTTAGCTGCTTTTTTATTTGTTTTTTAAGCTAATCAAAATTTAGTCTCTCAGTAGTCTTTAAAAATCAACGCTTTGTAGGTTTTGGAGAAGAAAAGACAAAGATGTTTCCATATCACCTATCAATCCAGATTTTGTATGCGTTGCGGAAGAATTGAAAAAGGTCTATCAGCGGTCTTTAAAAATCCACGGTTTGTAGGTCCTGGGTCCTGTAAGATTTAAAGAAGGTCTTCTAGTAGTCCTTAAGAATTCATGTGTGGGGGAGTCATCCCTGTAACTCCTGAAAATCCACGTTTTGAAGGCTTTTGATAAAAGCCCTCCAGCAGCATTTAAAAAATCCAAGTTATGGTCACAAAGGAAGGTCTTCCAATAGCCCTTTAAAATTCACGCTTTGAAGACCTTTGAGGAGTTTTATGAAAGGTCTCTGCCTTAAAATCAGCGATTAGTACAATAATGAGTCTAACAAGGAGAGCTCTAAAAATGTCCGTTTAAACCATGAATGATTTGAGAATTTAGGAAGACTCAGGAAAATCTCCTAGCAGTCACATCCATGTCGGTCTTTTGGAGGCCGAAAAAAATTTGCTTTTTTAAAGCCTACTCGTAGATCTTCGCCATAAATTCTCCAGAGTCTACTAAACTTGGATTTTAAAATGGCTAGTGGGAGACCTTCCCAATGATGAATGAATGATTTTAGAATTTGGAAAGACCCAGGACAATCTCCTAGCAATCACATCCATTTCGGTCTTTTGGAGCCCGAAAAAAATTTTCTTTTTTAAAGGCTACTCGCCACAAATTCTTCAGAGTGTACTAAACTTGGAGTTTACAAAGGCTAGTGGGAGACTTTCTCACACCTACTCAAGAGCCAATAAAACTTGAACTTTTAAAGGCATCGGGGAGTCCTTCTCCACACGTTGTGAAGAGCCTGAAAAATTTGGATTTTTAAGGCTACTGGGGACCATAAGTCCGACAAGGGTGTGACTTCTAGGAGTGTGGGAATGGTCTTCCCATAGACCTTCCTAGATCTTCCAAAAGGCCAACAAGGTTGTGACTTCTAGGAGTGTGGGGACGGTCTTCCCATATCCTTTAAAAACCGAAGCCTATAAGACTTGATAACATTGGGTTTTTAAAGGATATGAGAAGACCGTTCCCACACTCCTTGAAGTCACACCCTTGTCGGCCTTTTGGAAAATCTCCCAGTAGCCTTTAAAAATTCACGTTCCATAAGCTGTCTGGAAAGTCTGGGAAGAGTCTTCAAGCTTCCTTAAAAACTCCCTGCTATAAGCTTCGGAGAAGAAAGTGGTTGATTTTTTGAGAATCAACCTTTTGATATTTTGCAAATAAGCCAAGGAAGGTCTCTCAAAAGCTTTTTACAACCCAAGCTTTCAGGTCTTTGTGGATTTTCCGAGGTAGCTTTTGAGATCTTTGAGGCTGATTCGAAGAAGGTTTCTTTTATCCACCCTTTGAAGTCCTTGTGGTTTGTGGAAGGTCTCTTAGAAGCTTTGAAGAATCCAGATTGTGACAATTTTGTGGATTATCTGATGATCCGTTGCATAAGCTATCTGGAAGGTCTGGGGAGAGTCTTCAAGCTTCCTTAAAAACTCGCTGCTATAAGCTTTGGAGAAGAAAGTCGTTCACAAGGTTTTTCAAAATCCACCTTTTGATATCTTGCGGAGCCAAAGAAGGTCTTTCAAAAGCTTTATAACCCCCGAGTTTTGAAATCTTTGTGGATGATCCGAAGCAGGTTTCTCAGAAGCTTTAAAGAATCCACGTTTTGAGATCTTTGAGGCTGATTCGAAGAAAATTTCTTTTATCCACCATATGAAGTCTTTGTGGTCTGAGGAAGATCTCTTAGAAGGTTCTAACAATCCAGATTGTGACATTTTTGTGGATGATCTGATCTGATGATCCAGGAACCTTTACACTCCTGATTTTGGGAAATAAATGAGGGAGGTCCAACAGGCAGATCCCATTTTTTAAGTAGAAATCTGAGATAGATATCTCATAAGCCTTAAAAATCAACGTTTTAAACTTTCAATTGGATTTTTTATCCGTTTTATCCACTGTCTCCCGATTTACCATATGGCTCATGCGTCCTAGACACTTCTTTTACAATTTCCACTGTCCATCGCTTTGTGATCACTGGACTCTGCCCTCCGATGGTTAGGGGTCTAGGAAAGGCCAACACTAAATGAAAACCAGTAAGGAAAGTTCAAAAGTCGGGCGGGGCCGACTATATGATACCCTACACCACTATGCATATTTAGTAGAGCTCTCGTAAAAAGGTTTATACAGGGCATTTCAGAGCTCTATGAGATATTTGGTACAAAATCAAAATCTATCTAATTCTATCGTGCATTTTACGAACTATAGCTATCTCTGAACCGGGTTTCTCCAAATTTTACGTATTAGCTTCTAGACTGGTGATTTGGGCTGATATTGACCATTTAGTGCACATTTAACCCGAAATCGGATGAAGATATATATGAGAGCTATATCCAAATCTGAACCGATTTCGATAAAATTTAAAACAGCTATTCCTATGCTCCATCTAATACCTGGTACCAAATATCACGGTTGTAGAGTGAATATTACGAATGTATGGGACTAAAACTCTAAATCGGATGAAACATATATATGGTTGCTATATCTATATCTGTACCGATTTTCACTAAATTTGATATACTTTCTTCTAGGCTGAATTTGGTCCGATGTACTAAAATTCAGTCCATTTGGACTTATATTGGCCATTTGGTGCACAATTAGCCCGAAATCGTATGAAGATATATATGGGAGCTATATCCAAATCTTAACCGATTTCGATAAAATTACAAACAGCTATTTCTGGGCTGTATCTTATATCTGGTACCAAATATCATTCTTGTGGAGTGCATATTACGAATGTGAGAGGCTTAAACACCAAATCGGATGAAAGATGTATATGGGAGCTATAGCTATATCTGAACCGATTTTCACTAAATTTGATATACTTGCTTCTAGGCCGAACTCGGTTGGGTGTGCCAAAATTCAGGTAATTTGGACTGATAGTGGACATTTGGTGCACATTTAACCCGAAATCGGATGAAGATATATATGGGAGCTATAGCTGTTTCTGAACCGATTTTCTTCAAATTTGTTGTATTTGCTTTAAGGCTAATCTTGGTCACATTTGCCAAAATTCGGGCCATTTGGGCTGATATTGGCCATTTGGTGGTCAATTAACCCGAAATCGGATGAAGATATATATGGGAGCTATATCCAAATCTGAACCGATTTCGATAAAATTTAAAACAGCTATTTCTGTGCTCCATCTAATACCTGGTACCAAATATCACGGTTGTGGAGTGCATAGTAGGAATGTGAGGGACTTAAAAATCAAATCGGATGAAAGATATATATGGGAGCTATAGCTATATCTGAACCGATTTCCTCCAAATTTGATATACTTGCTTCTAGGCCGAACTCGGTTGGGTGTGCCAAAATTCAGGTAATTTGGACTGATAGTGGATATTTGGTGCACATTTAACCCGAAATCGGATGAAGATATATATGGGAGCTATATCTAAATTTGATCCGATTCTCACCAATTTCAATAGGGTTCGTCCTTGGGCCAAAAAAATATTGTTTGGAAAATTTCATCTCAATCGGATAATAAATGCGACCTGCATTTTGTTCACAAGAATACATGGACAGACGGACAGACGGACGGACGGACGGACGGACGGACGGACAGACGGACTGACATGCATAAATCGACTCAGAAAGTGATTCTATGAAGGTTCTCAAAAGTAACTATGGGTCTATCTCGTTTCCTTCTCCATGTTACAAACAAATGCACAAAGACATAATACCCTTACCACTATGTGGTGTAGGGTATAAAAAAATTGTTCGGTTACGCTAAGAAATTGTCTGCCACTAAATCAAAAATGTGAAAATAATCAAAAATAATAATCACAAGAAAATATAAATATAAAATGGGAAGGAGAGGAGACACATGGTCAGGCAGGAGAAGGCAGAGCACGCATGCCCGCCTGCCTGGCTCGCCAAGAAGCCAAACAAGCTGAATATGACCATAATGACATTAAATGAATTGCAACGAAATGAAATGCAATGCAGATGTCAGGCATCCACGTCGTCATTGTCGTCGTTTGTTATTATCATTGAAATTTGGAAAGACATGGAATTGTGACAAACTTCACATTTAACCAGGCGGTCGATCGGACGGCTGCAGAGATCCGTGGCATGAACGGTTGTTGCTTCATTGCTTCGCTGGTAGGTAGGTAGGTGGTTGGCAGTCCTGCAATGCAAGAAAAAAACCACTGGAAATTTACAAGCCGTTACTTTACCAAAAACACACAAACAAACTGCTGGCCCCCGCTAGTGGCCTCTGTGGTGGGTGGGTGATGTCTTCTTCATCTGCTGGTCATTTATTATTGATAAGACAAGTAGTTTTCTTTAGTGTGGCGAGTGCGGGGCTGATTATAATTGATGTTGCAACCCGGAGAAGTAGATGGACGGACAGCCACTGCTTGGCAATGTGCCAGATGTATGCCTGTATTAGGATGATGATAACATAGGTAGGAGGCAAGGCGGGGAGGAGAAAATATTTTTCAACCAAATGAATAACATTCGATGACCAATTTGGTCAGCTTTCTCTGGCATTAGTTCAAGTGTGACCAATGTTTTAGGGAAATCAATGACGATTAATTAGACGTGTTGTCATTAGGAAAGTTTAATGAGGTATTTTTGGCACCAGGATACTTTTCTTGGAACTTTTGAAATGGATACTGTTACATCAAATGTAAATCCTGAAGAAAATCGATGAGTGAATACAACTTAATTTTGACTTAGATATTCTGGGCTCAACTGAAACCCACAAATCTAATTATACCCTCAGCCATGTAGCTACAGGGTGAGATGAAAAAATTGCAACTATATTTTGAAAACCAATTCTTAAAGAGTCCACGATTGAAGGTCTTAAGGTCCTTGAAATAATATTCTTAAACATTTTCTGTTCAATTTTTAATTTATTTTTTAGAATTTTTCAATTTCGCTCCATTGTGTTGTGTCACATATAGATGGCTTTCCATCATATTTTGGAAACCAATTCCCCAGACCAGGAATGGACGTCTAAGTTTCTTGAAATTATATTCGTAAACATTCCATTTTTAATTTATTTTTTTGCCTTCCAAATTCGCCTGAGTTCTTATTTATGTTTATCGGGGTGTTTATATTTTGTTTTTGTTTATTTCACAAATTTATGCAGATCTTGGCGTCTTTGCAAAGTCCTCATGTTCTGCTGCTGGGTGTGGCCCTTTGTCATGGCTGCATCATGATCATCACCTCCATGATCCTCTTCTGATGCTGGTGGTTGTTATGTTGGGTTTCTTATTCCACTTCTGCATTTTATTAAGAAATTTGTTTATTTTCATTTCATCTTCGAAAGGGAATGGTGGTAAAATCCCCCGCGACGTATTCAAATTATGTTGATGCCAAAAATTATTGTTATTATTTATGATTATCGTCATTTCATTGCATTTGGAATTGCAAGAGACCATTTTTTTGTTTTCATAAAAGTGCAATTAGGGCTTCAGTATCAAAACAATAAACCAGCATTGATATTTTGTTATTAAAAAAAATGAATGAATAAAATTTTGAGCCTAAAATCCACGTTTCAATAGTCTTTCAAAAAATTATTTTTAAAAAATCCACGCTTCAATAGTCTTTCAAAAAATTATTTTTAAAAAATCCACGCTTCAATAGTCTTTCAAAAAATTATTTTAAAAAAATCCACGTTTCAATAGTCTTTAAAAAAATTATTTTTAAAAAATCCACGTTTCAATAGTCTTTCAAAAAATTATTTTTAAAAAATCCACGTTTCAATAGTCTTTAAAAAAATTATTTTTAAAAAATCCACGCTTCAATAGTCTTTCAAAAAATTATTTTTAAAAAATCCACGCTTCAATAGTCTTTCAAAAAATTATTTTTAAAAAATCCACGCTTCAATAGTCTTTCAAAAAATTATTTTTAAAAAATCCACGCTTCAATAGTCTTTAAAAAAATTATTTTTAAAAAATCCACGCTTCAACAGTCTTTAAAAAAATTATTTTTAAAAAATCCACGCTCCAATAGTCTTTCAAAAAATTATTTTTAAAAAATCCACGCTTCAATAGTCTTTCAAAAAATTATTTTTAAAAAATCCACGCTTCAATAGTCTTTCAAAAAATTATTTTTAAAAAATCCACGCTTCAATAGTCTTTCAAAAATTTTTTTTAAAAAATCCACGCTTCAATAGTCCTTCAAAAAATTATTTTTAAAAAATACACGCTTCAATAGTCTTTCAAAAAATTATTTTTAAAAAATCCACGCTTCGGTAGTCTTTAAAAAAATATTTTTAAAAAACCACACTTCAATAGTCTTTAAAAAAAATTATTTTTAAAAAATCCACGCTTCGGTAGTCTTTAAAAAAATATTTTTAAAAAACCACACTTCAATAGTCTTTAAAAAAAAATTATTTTTAAAAAATCCACACTTCAATAGTCTTTAAAAAATATTTTTAAAAATCCACGCTTCGATAGTCTTTAAAAAAATATTTTTAAAAAACCACACTTCAATAGTCTTTCCAAAAAATTATTTTTAAAAAATCCACACTTCAATAGTCTTTCAAAAAAATTATTTTTAAAAATCCACACTTCAATAGTCTTTCAAAAAAAATATTTTTAAAAATCCACGCTTCTATAGTCTTTCAAAAAAATTATTTTTAAAAATCCACGCTTCTATAGCCTTTTAAAAAAATTATTTTTAAAAATCCACACTTCAATAGTCTTTCAAAAAAATTACTTTTAAAAATCCACGCTTCTATAGTCTTTCAAAAAAATTATTTTTAAAAATCCACGCTTCTATAGCCTTTTAAAAAAATTATTTTTAAAAATCCACGCTTCTATAGCCTTTTAAACAAATTTGTTTTTAAAAATCCACGTTTTGATAGTCTTTCAAAAAAAAATATTTTTAAAAATCCACGCTTCTATAGCCTTTTAAACAAAATTGTTTTTAAAAATCCACGTTTTGATAGTCTTTCAAAAAAATTATTTTTAAAAATCCACGCTTCTATAGCCTTTTAAAAAAATTATTTTTAAAAATCCACGCTTCTATAGCCTTTTAAAAAAATTATTTTTAAAAATCCACGCTTCTATAGCCTTTTAAAAAAATTATTTTTAAAAATCCACGCTTCTATAGCCTTTTAAACAAAATTATTTTTAAAAATCCACGCTTCTATAGCCTTTTAAAAAAATTATTTTTAAAAATCCACGCTTTGATTGTCTTTCAAAACAATTATTTTTAAAAATCCACGCTTTGATTGTCTTTCAAAACAATTATTTTTAAAAATCCACGCTTCTATAGTCTTTCAAAAAAAATATTTTTAAAAATCCACGCTTCTATAGCCTTTTAAAAAAATTATTTTTAAAAATCCAGGCTTTGATTGTCTTTCAAAACAATTATTTTTAAAAATCCACGCTTTGATTGTCTTTCAAAACAATTATTTTTAAAAATCCACGCTTCTATAGTCTTTCAAAAAAAATATTTTTAAAAGTCCACGCTTCTATAGTCTTTCAAAAAAATTATTTTTAAAAATCCACGCTTCTATAGTCTTTCAAAAAAAAAAGACTATTTTTAAAAATCCACACTTCAATAGTCTTTCAAAAAAAAAATATTTTAAAAAATCCACGCTTCTATAGACTTTTAAAAAAATATTTTAAAAAATCCACACTTAGAAAATCTTTGAAAATTACTTTTAAAAAAATTCACTCGTATAGAATCTTCCAAAAAAATTATTTGTAAAAATCCGCACTCACATTTATGAGGTCATGTAACGTTTCTTTAGCAATTGCATGCCCCTACATTTATTTCATTTCACTCATCTTCCTCTGCCGTGTCATTTGCAAGAAACGCAACCAGTAATCAGTGGTTCTCGGTGATCGGTTGATGGTGGTCAAAGCTTCAGGCATCACTTTGACACAGACGCATTTTGTCATGTGCGTTTCAGTAATGTCATGTCATTTGTGTCGTTGTTGTTTTTGCTTTCTTCTTCTTCTTTTTCCCTCTTTTCTCTAGAATTTCTAAATACATAACCGGGTAAGTATGTTCGCCAGTCCATTTATAATGCTCGCAAATGTAGATGGAGGCAGTGTGTAGAGGCATATCTGGTGGCACAGCAAACAGCATCTGTCCAACTTACCAAGATGTTGATCGTCATCAGCATTCGCAACCACATCTCTGGCCTCATCTGCAACATCGGCTTCATCATCGCTTTGAAAAATTGCATGATTAGAGTGCAGAGTAGCAACTAAGAGCAGCAGAGGCAAATGCAGCATCAGTAGTCAACCAGTGGTGTGGACCAAACCAAGGCAAGGTATGAGCAAACTAGTGGCATATGGTCAAGTAACATACAGCTTTGCAAGACTACCGACCGACCAACCCCACTTTATCTTCTTACCTTGCTCAGGGTATTCCACATATGGCATGGCTGGCTGGCTGACTGGATGTGTCAGTCCTTTTGAATGTGCACATGCGCATTACGGAATATCTTTGTATATCATTAAATGGTCATGAATGTCATGTGATGCTGCTCGAACCGGTTTAACTGGCTGCAAAAACTTGGTTTTTGCCTTTGTTTTAGGTAGTAGAACTGGCAGAAATGATTATGGGCAAAGTAAGGATAAAAAGGTGGCCATGCCATAAAAAGTTGATCATGAATATTGAGTGACATCGAAGGGACATATGAGTATCAGATATCTGGAATATCCTAAAGCTCCATCTTACGAAAAACCTTTCTAATTGAACAATTCAGTTTCCATACCCGGCCACCCCTACTACCCCCACCCCATTTTTGCCCATGGCCTTCTATGCTGTATTTTTTTTGGCCATGGGTTGTGGCTCGTGTTACGACGATTGCACGATATGCTGTTGCAGTAGGCCTTCCTGTGTGCCAGAATTCATTTCTTCTTTTTTTATTTATTTACTCCATTTCCTGGATTAATTTAGTTCGGAGAGCCAAGGCATCATCGGCAGCCGGAGAAGCAGTAGCCTTCATCGACAATAACTTTTGCACGTTCACTGCCTTGATCAAGCATTTTTTTCATATTGACTACAGGGTGGTGGGATCTGATCATTGTCCAGTCGCTGCCTTAACTTACCAATAACAGCTACAACAACAAACAAGAAAAGGGAGAAGAATAATGATGATAGACACTGAGTTTGTTCAGCAATTTGTTGCACATATCGGTTTGTTTGGTTTTTCTACTGCATGAGACGATGCAGTGGCTAGGATATCTCATTGTTGACATTTCAACAAATCCAGTGGGGGGAAATGGAAGTGGAAAAGGGGATAAGCAAAGGTACCCTACAGAAATTAGATTTGTTTAAAAACAACTTTAGATTTTTGAAAAAATACGTTTTAAAAAATCCTCGCTTAGATAGCATTCAAAAAAATAATTTTTAAAAAATCCACGCTTAAATAGCCTTCAAAAAATAATTTTTAAAAAATCCACGCTTAGATAGCCTTCAAAAAAATAAATTTTAAAAAATCCACGCTTAGATAGTCTTCAAAAAAATAAATTTTAAAAAATCCACGCTTAGATAGCCTTCAAAAAAATAATTTTTAAAAAATCCACGCTTAAATAGCCTTAAAAAAGAAATTAAACATCCACGCTGAAATAGCCTTCAAAAAAGTAATTTTTAAAAAATCCGCGCCCAAAAACCTCTTAAAAATATTTTTTTAAAAAATCCTTACCTAGATACCCTTTCGTCCATGTCCCAGTATAGGGCATCATTCACCCATTGGGAGCTAAAACGTTTGGCGACACGTTAACGACAAACGGCGTCAATAGTATTCTCTGCAGATTCTCTGAATACAACGACAACTGACTGCCGGCCTGCCTGTCTGCCTGCCATGCGGAATACAGAAATTTGTTTTTCCATTCCTTGGTGTTTTTCATGAATATTTGATTAGTGGTTGCTGGGATGCAGCGAAATAATGGCAGCCTCCATTGTTCTGCCTCGTCTCTGTCTCTGGCTCCATCCTCTTATTTTTCCTTTGCTTCGAAGATTACTTAAAGGATTTCATATTCATGTTTAGCAAAGTTTTTCTTTTCCTGGTTTTTGTTTGTCTGTCTGCCATGGCATTGTTTTGTAAATCAATTCCAAGTTGGTGCTCATCGTTCTTCGTTCTCATGTTTCAATTGTTGCTTGCAGGCTGCAGCTACGACGATGTTTTGCAACAGAAACCTTTTATTTGTGTCTAAGCTTTTAAGGCATCAGCATCGTCATCATCATAATTCTTTTTGTTTTTTTTTTTGCAGCTCGTCGCCTCCTGTCGCATCACATCTTGTCTTCTGGATGGCAGACAGCTCCAAGCCTGTCTTCCAGAACTTGCTCTTGTATGTGACTTGATTATAAGTTGTCAGCTAAACCGCTCGTTTGCAGATCTGATTGTTTTCTTATTTATCTTCTTCTCGTCTCATCTCGTTTCTAAGCCATCACTCCAGTTTGCTGTACTCTGTGGCAGTGAAATTGAAGTTTTTTTCCATTATTTAACAGTTAGTCCATTTGAAATGGTAGATTTGGAGGTTAATGACATTCTGAGGCAGGATGGGAGGTGGATCCCACAAAGTTTTATATAGAGGCAATAAAAGTGGATTTAAGGCAACATTTTTCTATTCTGTCGGGGCCGACTATATGATACCCTACACCACTATGCATATTAAGTAGAACTCCCATAACATAACAAAATAATTTATTTCAAGTAGATCATACCACCTATCAAAATTTGGCTTTGGAGCAGTTATAGTTTGCTATAGAGTGCATGATATCACTTGGAGAAGGATTATACAGGGTGAGATAAAAAAAACTGCAACCAACTTCAGACTGCTGTCATTTCTAAGCCACTCGACACCGACAGGTGTTAAAATTATTCCAGTGACAGCTCATTATATTGTTTACAAGCGTACAAAAGCATTTTGGTGAGAATTTTCCAGAAAAAAAGTTATTCGTGATGGAATTCCAGCGTGATGGTGTGATTTCTTTATATTTGGCTGGACAACCACAAGTGGCTATCGTTAGAGCACTCGGGCATTTAAAAGCGAATAAATCTTTTGTGTCTCGTACCATTGCTCGTTACCGTGATACTGGTAGCGTATCCCGACGTCAAGGAAGTGGACGGAAGAAAACTGCAACATCAGCAGAAATGGTTCGAAAAGTAAAGAAGCGACTTAATCGAAACCCGCGTCGTAGTGGTCGAAAAATGGCTTGTGAGCTGAACACATTGTAATATTCCATTCGGCAAATATTGAAATATGAGCTCGGGGTAAAGCCATTGAAATTCCAAAAAGTGCAAGAACTTACACCGCATCAGAAAGAAAATAAACTCAAAAGAGCTTAAGAGTTGCTTCGCTTGGTCGAAAGTGGTGAACTGCCGAATTTGTTTTTTTTTCGATGAGGAAACATTCGTTGTCCAGCAGTTTGTAAACAAACAAAATGATCTTGTTAACTTGCCAAAGAGATCAGCTGAAAATGTACAACTTCGGTTGGCCACCAGAACTCAAGCGCTGGCCATGGTGATTGTGTGGGCCGCCATAACAGCCGATGGTCGCTCTCCGTTCGTATTAATCGAATGGTTGCCCAATATTCGAATAAATGCCGAATATTATCGCAAAAATATTTTGGAGGGTGTATTAAAGCCTTGGGCACGCAAAAATTTTTTCCGCAGACCTTGGACATTCCAACAGGACTCAGCACCATCGCACTCAGCACGCGAAACCCAAGAATGGTTACAAACTGAGGTTCCTCGCATCATTTGCCACCAAAATCTCTGGATACCAATCCGTTGGACTATTGTGTCTGGAGTATTTGGAAAGTAAGGTTGGCACTAAAAAATAGCAAAGTGTCGAGCACATCAAGCAAGCGCTTCGCCGAGAATGGGCCAAAATATCGCAGAGCAACATTCGGGCAGCGTGTGACGGTTTCATTGGCCGTTTGAAGGCGATGATTCGTGTCAAACCTGTATGTAGGTCATAAAACGCAAAATTAGCATCCGATTCCATTCAAACATTCCACATCTCAATATTTCTATCAGCACTAGGTCTATTATAAAGATGGCAGGGATCGGTCCATTCCTTCTGGTATCTTCCCCACAAAGAGTCAAAGTTTCGAATAACCAAACGATTATTAAATCGTATTATTAAAATAAGCATCCGGGTTTTTTCACTTCCCATTATTTCTACTAATACAAGTTCTGCTGTGAATATGTAATAAATTGGTAAACACCCCCCTTTTAAATCTCCATTAACCTTATAAAAAGCGAAATTAACATCCGATTCCATTCCAGACTTGGTACATCTCAATATTTCCATCAACACAAGATCTGTTATAAAGATGGCAGAGATCGGACCATTTCTTCTGGTACCTGCCCCACATAGGGTTCAAGGTTTAAAAAAAATAAAGGCTCGAAGAAAGCGAAGTGAGCATCCAACTCTCTTCAAATTTCAGAAATTCAAATATTTTTACTAACACAAGATCTCTTGTGAAGATGCTATATATCTGCGAACTCCTTCGGGTACCTAACCCACAAAGGGTCACAATTTTCAATATTTCTGTCTGTCATAACTTGCGAAACAAGTTAGGCATTCCCTACAACTTGATATATCTAAATATTTCTCTTAACCAGAAATCTGATATGAATATGTAATTAATCGAAATTTATGATTTCGTATCCGTTTGGATATAAATGTTCGATTTCCTTCAAATTTCGCACATACCCATATTTTTATCTGTATTAGGCGACTATATCTGTTACCTCAGGCATATTTCCATATTTTCCAAAAATTTACACATATCTCATACAAAGTATAGGAAGTAGTCGATATATTCCAAATCAGGCACTTTGTAATATTTTTATCAGTCTTAGGTCAGATACGAATTGGTCAATATGGTCCAACTGCTTCGGAACCTCCCCCGTAGAGGGTCAACAGTTTGAACAACAATAATTCAAGGCTGAAGGTATACATCTGTCGACAAAACCGACTGATACTATTTTACTTGTTATTTATGTTAGATGAAGTATAAAAATGGAATACTTCGATCGACTATATCTGACACCTCACGCTCATTTTAAAATTTTCTAAAAATTATCACATATCTCATAAAAAGTGAAGGAAGTAACCAATACATGCTAAACCTGGCATGTCGCAATATTTATATCATATTTTAGGTCCGTTACGATAAATTCCGAATTCAACTAGAGCGTTAACAGAGCTACATAAAAATTGTTTTTTTCTTAATATTTTTGATTTTTAATTACTTATCGTATAAAAACGCTGAAGTCTCCTATCCATTGGCCTTAAGAAAATTATAGGAAGGTTCGGCCAATTTCGAGGTATATGGTCATTTCTGGAGGTATCCTTGGAACAGGATAACTCCATTGGCCAATATGCCTTCCAGGACAATTCTGCCGGCACAATATGGGTACCTACGGAAAGCTTATGAATTGTACTATCCATTTGCCTGAGGGTACACATCTATCGGAAAAACCGACTGATATTTATACCTTACAACACTATGTGTTGGGGCTATTATAAGTTTGAGTGGGCCAAAAATTATGTAACACCTCGAAATAAATAGGAACGAATATATGTGGATCTTCCTATCTCGCCGAGCTATGTATGTCCGTCCGTCCGTCTGTCCATGGCCGCAGGTCGCAATTATGGCCCGACCTTCACGAAATTGAGTTTTGGAGATGATCGCATAATATTTAGGGGTTGAAATGAACCACGTGTATTAGCCTTTTGGTCCTTTGAAAATATTTTTTTAAAAATTCAGGTTTATTAGCCTTTTGGTCCTTTGAAAATATTTTTTAAAAAATTCAGGTTTATTAGTCTTTTGGTCCTTGGAAAATACTTTTTAAAAAATCCACGTTTATTAGCCTTTGGGTCCTTGGAAAATATTCTTTAAAAAATCCACGTTTATTAGCCTTTTGGCCCTTTGAAAAATATTCTTTAAAAAATCCACGTTTATTAGCCTTTTGGTCCTTTGAAAATATTCTTTAAGAAACCCACGTTTATTAGCCTTTTGGTCCTTTGAAAATATTCACGAAATGAACCAAAAACTGAAAAATTTCCTGATTTTGCAGTTGCTCTACAGATCGCAATTATATAAGCGGAAGTTAGCATTGACATTTAGCCTCAATTTTTGTGGGGGCTTCGGGGACTTTCATATGAAATATCACTTCACTGGCAGAAGATCTGGCGTGATTGTCTTAAGAAAATTGTTTTTCATTTTTGCAAAATGATTCTGAACATGTTTTCCAGGCGCATTCGAATTGTTTCATTCCTCGTCTAAATGAGGTATTTTGTTCCCGGGCACGTAACGTATGTATGGACGTTCGCTTGGTCCATTGCGAGGTGTCCCCATTTCTGCAGTGCATTGCCATTGCATTGCAGCTGTAAGCGCTTGGTACGGCAACCCATCCATGGTGCACGGGCACACAGGCCAACACGCATCTCACTCGCTCGCTCGCTAATCGGCACGCAACAATTGTCTTTAATTTGTTCCTCAAAAGAAATAATCTCTGCCTTTGAGGAAATCTTCAAAACTCTGATTGAATCTAATTGTGGCATTAAAGGCAATAATAACAACAATAACAACAACAACAACTGTGACATGCCAACAACAAATGCTAAATGTGTAAATTGTGGAAAATAAATCATTGACCGGCAGCATTAACGTCAATTTCGAGAGGGAAATTGAAGTAGATTTATTTGAGGAAATTACACCGATGGTGGAAATTGGAAACAAAATAGTTTTCAACTTTCTCACGAATGGAGGGTACTTGAAGGTTTTTAAATGGAAGAAAAAAATGAGAGATTTGCAAAACTTCAGAATAATTTTTAAAATTAAGGATTTAAATATTTCCAGGATTATGTGTCTAAAGACTTTCCAAAAGTTGCCCACAGGATTGTTGCTCTAAAGGTCCCATAAAAGGTCCAGAAAAACCAAAAGGTCCGTAAAACATATTTATACTCGTCAAATGAAATTGGTCTAAAATAAGTTAAAAGGTATCCGACAGATGTATACCCTCAGCCAAAGTTCGATTTGTGGGGGAGGCCCCGGAAGAAATGGTCCAATCTCTACTATCTTTATAACAGATCTTGAGTTGATGGAAATATTGAGATGTGCTAAGTCTGAATTAAATCGGAAGTTAATTTCCTGTTTTATGAACTTCATGGATACTCAAAATTATGACCTTTGGTGGGGGAGGTACCAGAAGGGGTAGACCGATATATTCCATATTCACACTCTGGGCTAGTATAAATATTGTGATGTGTGTAATTTGAAGAGAATCGGATGCTTATTTCGGATTTTATGATAGTTTTTGTTATTCAAAACTTTGACCCTTTGTGGGGAAGGTACCACAAGGGATGGTCCGATCTCACCATATTTATAACAGATCTTGTTTTGATTGAAATATTGAAAGATACCAAGTCTGAATGGAATCGGGTGTTCATTTCCCGTTTTATGAGCTTCATGAATATTTACAATGTTGACCCTTTGTGGGGGAGGTACCAGAAGGGAAGGACCGATATTGCCCATCTTCACACCTTGGGTGAATAAAAATATTGTGATGTTTGTAATTTGAAGATAAGCGGAAACATATTTCACATTTAATTTGAGTTATAATTATTAAAAATATGGACCCTTTGTGGTGGAGGTACTGGATGGAGTCAACCTATATTGTAAATTTTCACACCTGAACTAGCACTGATGCAAGTATTAGGATTTAAACAGTTAGAGTAAAATCGGATTATCGGTTCTTTAAAAAATCCACGTTTATTTGGTCCTTGAAAAAGTATTCTTAAAAAAATCCACGTTTATTTGGTCCTTGAAAAAAATATTCTTAAAAAAATCCACGTTTATTTGGTCCTTGAAAAATATTCTTAAAAAAATCCACGTTTATTGGTCCTAGAAAAAAATATTCTTTAAAAAATCCACATTTATTGGTCCTAGAAAAAATATTCCTTAAAAAATCCACGTTTATTGGTCCTTGGAAAAATATTCTTTAAAAAATCCACGTTTATTTGGTCCTTGAAAAATATTCTTAAAAAAATCCACATTTATTGGTCCTAGAAAAAATATTCCTTAAAAAATCCACGTTTATTTGGTCCTTGGAAAAATATTCTTTAAAAAATCCACGTTTATTTGGTCCTTGGAAAAATATTCTTTAAAAAATCCACGTTTATTTGGTCCTTGGAGAAATATTCTTTAAAAAATCCACGTTTATTTGGTCCTTGGAAAAATATTCTTTAAAAAATCCACGTTTATTTGGTCCTTGGAAAAATATTCTTTAAAAAATCCACGTTTATTTGGTCCTTGGAAAAATATTCTTTAAAAAATCCACGTTTATTTGGTCCTTGGAAAAATATTCTTTAAAAAATCCACGTTTTTTTGGTCCTTGGATAAATATTCTTTAAAAAATCCACATTTATTTGGTCTTTGAAAAAATATTCTTTAAAAAGTCCACGTTTATTGATCCTTGGAAAAATATTCTTTAAAAAGTCCACGTTTATTGGTCCTTGGAAAAATATTCTTTAAAAAATCCACGTTTATTGGTCCTTGGAAAAATATTCTTTAAAAAATCCACGTTTATTGGTCCTTAGAAAAATATTCTTTAAAAAATCCACGTTTATTTGGTCCTTGGAAAAATATTCTTTAAAAAATCCACGTTTAATTGGTCCTTGGAAAAATATTCTTTAAAAAATCCACGTTTATTTGGTCCTTGGAAAAATATTCTTTAAAAAATCCACGTTTATTTGGTCCTTGGAAAAATATTCTTTAAAAAATCCACGTTTATTTGGTCCTTGGAAAAATATTCTTTAAAAAATCCACGTTTATTTGGTCCTTGGAAAAATATTCTTTAAAAAATCCACGTTTATTTGGTCCTTGGAAAAATATTCTTTAAAAAATCCACGTTTATTTGGTCCTTGGAAAAATATTCTTTAAAAAATCCACGTTTTTTTGGTCCTTGGATAAACATTCTTTAAAAAATCCACATTTATTTGGTCTTTGAAAAAATATTCTTTAAAAAGTCCACGTTTATTGATCCTTGGAAAAATATTCTTTAAAAAAGTCCACGTTTATTGGTCCTTGGAAAAATATTCTTTAAAAAATCCACGTTTATTGGTCCTTGGAAAAATATTCTTTAAAAAATCCACGTTTATTGGTCCTTAGAAAAATATTCTTTAAAAAATCCACGTTTATTTGGTCCTTGGAAAAATATTCTTTAAAAAATCCACGTTTAATTGGTCCTTGGAAAAATATTCTTTAAAAAATCCACGTTTATTTGGTCCTTGGAAAAATATTCTTTAAAAAAATCAACGTTTGTTTGGTCCTTGAAAAATATTCTTTAAAAAATCCACGTTTATTTGGTCCTTGGAGAAATATTCTTTAAAAAATCCACGTTTATTTGGTCCTTGGAAAAATATTCTTTAAAAAATCCACGTTTATTTGGTCCTTGGAAAAATATTCTTTAAAAAATCCACGTTTATTTGGTCCTTGGAAAAATATTCTTTAAAAAATCCACGTTTATTTGGTCCTTGGAAAAATATTCTTTAAAAAATCCACGTTTTTTTGGTCCTTGGATAAATATTCTTTAAAAAATCCACATTTATTTGGTCTTTGAAAAAATATTCTTTAAAAAGTCCACGTTTATTGATCCTTGGAAAAATATTCTTTAAAAAGTCCACGTTTATTGGTCCTTGGAAAAATATTCTTTAAAAAATCCACGTTTATTGGTCCTTGGAAAAATATTCTTTAAAAAATCCACGTTTATTGGTCCTTAGAAAAATATTCTTTAAAAAATCCACGTTTATTGGTCCTTGGAAAAATATTCTTTAAAAAATCCACGTTTAATTGGTCCTTGGAA
This sequence comes from Musca domestica, assembly GCF_030504385.1. Classification (NCBI taxonomy): domain Eukaryota; kingdom Metazoa; phylum Arthropoda; class Insecta; order Diptera; family Muscidae; genus Musca; species Musca domestica. The sequence goes on along the minus strand of NW_026712363.1, from coordinate 25,645,660 downwards.
AAATATTCTTTAAAAAATCCACGTTTATTTGGTCCTTGGAAAAATATTCTTTAAAAAATCCACGTTTATTTGGTCCTTGGAAAAATATTCTTTAAAAAATCCACGTTTATTTGGTCCTTGGAAAAATATTCTTTAAAAAATCCACGTTTATTTGGTCCTTGGAAAAATATTCTTTAAAAAATCCACGTTTATTTGGTCCTTGGAAAAATATTCTTTAAAAATCCACGTTTTTTTGGTCCTTGGATAAATATTCTTTAAAAAATCCACATTTATTTGGTCTTTGAAAAAATATTCTTTAAAAAGTCCACGTTTATTGATCCTTGGAAAAATATTCTTTAAAAAGTCCACGTTTATTGGTCCTTGGAAAAATATTCTTTAAAAAATCCACGTTTATTGGTCCTTGGAAAAATATTCTTTAAAAAATCCACGTTTATTGGTCCTTAGAAAAATATTCTTTAAAAAATCCACGTTTATTGGTCCTTGGAAAAATATTCTTTAAAAAATCCACGTTTAATTGGTCCTTGGAAAAATATTCTTTAAAAAATCCACGTTTATTTGGTCCTTGGAAAAATATTCTTTAAAAAATCCACGTTTATTTGGTCCTTGGAAAAATATTCTTTAAAAAATCCACGTTTATTTGGTCCTTGGAAAAATATTCTTTAAAAAATCCACGTTTATTTGGTCCTTGGAAAAATATTCTTTAAAAAATCCACGTTTATTTGGTCCTTGGAAAAATATTCTTTAAAAAATCCACGTTTTTTTTGGTCCTTGGATAAACATTCTTTAAAAAATCCACATTTATTTGGTCTTTGAAAAAATATTCTTTAAAAAGTCCACGTTTATTGATCCTTGGAAAAATATTCTTTAAAAAGTCCACGTTTATTGGTCCTTGGAAAAATATTCTTTAAAAAATCCACGTTTATTGGTCCTTGGAAAAATATTCTTTAAAAAATCCACGTTTATTGGTCCTTAGAAAAATATTCTTTAAAAAATCCACGTTTATTTGGTCCTTGGAAAAATATTCTTTAAAAAATCCACGTTTAATTGGTCCTTGGAAAAATATTCTTTAAAAAATCCACGTTTATTTGGTCCTTGGAAAAATATTCTTTAAAAAAATCAACGTTTGTTTGGTCCTTGAAAAATATTCTTTAAAAAATCCACGTTTATTAATCCTTGAAAATAATATTCATTAATAAAATGTTTTAAAGTTTTTATGTTTAAAATTATGTAAATATGAGACATATCCCGCTTAGAACTTATTAAGCTCGCCCAATCAACGGAGGATTACATAAAAAAGTCATTTTATGGCACCTAAAACAACAACATCAACATCACCCTGTGGTGTCGGACAACTGGGCGCTTAAGCCCACAAACCCACAACCATTTCCATTCCCATTACCTGCCTATTTTTATCTTGTCCTCCATCTGGGATGGCTGTAAAGAGATATGACATCAGTAGAGCAGGACTTGTTCACCTAAGCTGGATACCAGACAAAGTGTGGGCATATTTCCATTCCTGCAAGAATGGAAGATGGTAATCTGATGTCGATAAAAATCAACACCAAATTTGTGGAAGATTGCGATGAGGCGACAAAAACACGTAACCTTGAATTGGCGAACAATAACCTGATAGCAAAAGATTTAAGGACTACAGGGATAAGAGGGGTAATTAACAGAAAAGAATAAATAACAAAAAGCTTTTATCAAAGGCATCATAGCAGAATTAAAAACTTAAAAAAGAAATTGAAAAACAGGGTATTTTAAAATGGCTGTAACTCCTTAAATATTAACATTTCGGCGTTTTTAGCCTATTTATTTCAACAGTTTTTAAATAATGAAAAATAGGGTATTTTAAAATAGCTGTAACTCCCTAAATATTAACATTTCGGCATTTTTAGCTCCAAAATCATGTTTTCATGATTTTTAATTAAACAAGTGCAAAATTAGCGAGGCATTGTCATGACGTCCAAAGCTGAAGAGTGGGGGTGTCAGAGGAACACCAAAACAAATAAAAGCATCGATGTAAACAAAAACACAGATAGGGAAGTAGATAAATTAATTAAATTGAGACAAATATCTCATAAAGTTCTTCTTTCATTGCTGAACACTTTGTCTACATCAGAGTGCGAATAATGACTTCTGTGAGCCATACTTGGGCTATAAAATACGATGCCTCTTATGTCTCAATAGATGTGGATGCGGGTCTTGGGAGATAGAGAGCCATAAATGTTTGGGAGAATGAGGTGGGGTAAAGCTGAGTGGTTGATTACAACCCGTGACGGGTTTCAGTTAACTTTTTTGAGTGGGGTGTATAAGAGTTTTTTTTTCTCATGTAACAGAGAAGAGAGACACTTCTCTCTCTCTCGGTTACATTTTATGTTGATGGAGAAAAATAGATAAATCAGAGTGGGAGAGAGAGAGAGTCTTAGAACCACTCTTTAATTAATTCAATTGTGTTGATGATCATAATAAAGCAAAAAAAAGGAACGAAGAAACAAAATGTAAACAAAACGAAAAATTGTACGCACGCATATATCTAGATATGTATGAATGTACATATGTGTGGCGTTTCTTTACGGCAGTCAGATGTAAACATTTGACGATACATCTGAGTAGGCTTAGCTTTTATGTTACCCATGTAACTGGAGTTGAGAGAGTTGTATCTTTGAATAAGCCGAAATATCCAAACAACCAATGACATATCAGAGATGAGATTTTTGCGAAATCGTACAGCTGTTCTGTACCAGTATAATTTTATTGCAAACGATCCAGAGAGGTGTTATAATGGATTCGTGAAAATATGTTGAAAAGGGTCATCAGAGCCGTAGATTTTTATACACTACAACACTATGTGTGGGGGGTATTATAAGTTTCATTGGGCCTATCGTTTCTACCGAAACGTTGAAATAACTAACAGGCGAAATCCAAAATACACAAAAGGCGAGCTTCTGGCTTTTTTATGCTGACGAATATATAGCAAAATATCGTAGACAAGCAAATCTTATAGATGAGTCTAAATTTGGCGATACAGAAGGGCATCTTGCATTTTAGGAAGCTCGTAAAATATTTTGCGATTCAAATGAACCAAAAACAGAAATATTTTCCTGACAACACAATTCAAACCAATCGACACGGAATTTTGCCTAAGAAGAGAGTTAGAGACAAGGAAGAAATCAATCGTTTTGGACGATCGGAACTAAATAAATATCGGACCTAAATAAATACGATATAAATATTGTGACGTCCCAGGTATGGTCTATGTTCGGTAACTTCATAATAAAATCCAAATTCATCCCAAGTTTCTGGTTGAGAGAAATATTTAGATACAGCAAATTGCAAAGAATCGTTGACTTGTTTCGCAAGTTATCATAGATAGAAGTATTGAAAATTGTGACCCTTTGTGGGTGAGATACAAGAAGGGTTTCATTTTCACAAGAGATTAAGGAGAGTTGGAAGCTTATTTCGCTTTCTTTGAGCGTTTTTTTTTAAATCTTGAACCCTATATGAGGGGTGGGTGGTACCAGAAGAAATGGTCCGATCTTTACCATCTTTATGACAAATCTTGTGTTAATGGACATATTTAGATGTACAAAGTCTGAATGGAATCTGATGTTAATTTAGCGTTATATGAGCTTCATGGATATTCGAAATTGTGAGCTTTTGTGGTGGAGGTATCACAAGGAGTGGGCCGATACATCCCATCTTCACAGAAGATTATGTGTTAACAAAAATATTGAGATGTGCGAAATTTGAAGAGAATCAGATGCTTTTTCGAGTCATGATTATTACAAATTCTGACCCTTTTGGGGGAGATACCAGAAGAAGTTGGCCGATATATCCCTTTATCATAGCAGATCTTCTGTTAGTAGAAATATGGGATGTAGGAAATATTAATGGAACTTATTACGGATTTTATAATAGCTTTGGTTATTCAAAATGTTGACTCTTTGTGGGGGAGGTATCAGTAGGAGTGGACCGATATATTCCATCTTTACACTAAACCGTCGGTTAATAAAAATATTGGGATGTGTGAAATTTGAAGACAATCTAACTGTAACATCACACTTTATAAGAGTTGTATTTATTAAAAATGATGACCCTTTGTGAGGGTGGTACTTGATGGAGTGGATCGATATTGTCCATTTTCGCACCCGACGTATATCTGACACAAATATTATAATTTGCAAAGTTGGAGCAACATCGGATTATAGCTCTGTGCAGAAAATATATTTTTTGAAAAATTTGAACTTTTGTGGGGGAGGTACCAGAAGAAGTGGACCGATACTGCCCATCTCCGAACTCAATCTAATTTTGATAATAATATCACGATGTACCAAGCTTGGATTAAACGGGATACTTCCCTTGAAAGTTATCGTGCGCACCAACCAGACAGACAGACGAACGGACATCGCCACTTTTGGTCGTATCATATGACAGATACGCTCTAAAGGCATATGGCATTATGCATAAATAAAGAAAGTCATACAACTTATTCAAAATTCATAGAAATAAACAAAACCTGGAAAACTAAAACAACAAATTAAATTTTCCCGGTTGGCTTTTTGTAGGAGATTGTTCGAAAGTCCATGACCTTGTGAACTTTGAAATAATTTTTAATGTTTTTGATTTAATCCTTCTTATATAATCTCTTACATAGGATAGCTTTCAAAGTAAGGATAGGATTTATATAGAAACATGTTTCAATATTACACATGGCGACATATCTAAAAGCTCATTACAGCATATCTTACCTGTTAGGTGTTTCCTGTACCAGGTCGACAATTATAAAGTTTATTCTCCAGTATTTCCACAATTATGAACAGACTAGTCGATGATTGAAATAAAACATCCTGATCGTTGTGTGGAAAAACAACTAAAAAAGCAATAAGTTCGGCCGGGCCGAATTTTGCATACCCTCCACCATTTGGAACGAATTTGGACATTTGGAACGACGAGGCCTTACGACGTGGCTCTACGAAGACGTGGACCTACACAGACAATTTTCTGTCATAGGCTGTAGTATTCATTACGAACTTCAAATACTAAATTTGAAAGAATTCCGGTGAATAATGTCGCTAAAATCATCAAAATACCGAATATCGGGAGATACCGTTATATGGGGGCTATACGAAGACGTAGACCTGCACAGACATACTTTGTCGTAGGATGTAGCATCCATTACGAACCTCAAATACCAAATTTGAAACAATTCCGGTGAATAATAAACAAAATACCGAATATTAGGTGGTACCGTTATATGGGGACTATATGAAGACGTGAACCGGCACAGGAAATTTTCTGTCTTAGGCTGTAGTTTCCATTTCAAACTTCAAATACCAAATTTGAAACAATTCCGGTGAATAATGTCGCTAAAATCATCAAAATACCGAATATCGGAAGGTACCGTTATATGAGGGCTATACCAAAACGTGGCCCATTTTCAATACCAAAAGTCCTTCAGACATAACATACATTTGACTAAAATTTTATCAATCTACTTCAAGCTAGAGTGATTTCCACAGACAGACAGACAGGCGGAAAGACGGACGGACATCGCTAAATCGACAATTTTATGCTGATCAAGAATATATATACTTTGTTGGGTCTAAAACGTATATTTCGAGGTGTTGCAAACGGAATGACAAACTTAATATACCCTCCATACTATGTGGAGGGTATAAAAAACAGCAATGTCGTGGATTTGTTTGAAATATATTTTGAAGATTCAATAGATTTTTAATAAATATTTTTTAAACAATGTTTTTTCAAGGACCATCAAATAAATAATGTATTTTTATACCCTACAACACTATGTGTTGGGGGTATTATAAGTTTGATTGGGCCAGAATTTATGTAACACCTCGAAATATTGGTTTCCCATATAGGAAAGTATATATGGATCTTCCTAGCTCGCCGAGCTGAGTCGATCTAGCTATGTATGTCCGTCCGTCCGTCTGTCCGTCTGTCCGTCTGTCCATGTTAATTTGTAATCACTCTACAGGTCGCAATTATGGCCCGATCTTCACGAAATTTAAAATGTAGGTGGGGTTAATGTCAGAATAGAACCCTATTTCTTTTGGAGATGATCGCCAAAGGTTTAGGGGTTGAAATGGACCAAATACTGAAAAAATGTCGGATTTTGCAGTAGCTATACAGACCGCAATTATAGACCAATCGACGCGGAATTTCGCATGTAGCTAGAGTTTAGGGCGTGGAAGAAGCCTACCAATTTGGGTGGTCATCGGATAATATTTAGCGTCTAAAATAGACCATATATTTTTTGTTGAAAAAATTCAAAAATTTTCATTAAACCGCGAATATTTTAAATCCCGGCGAAATCACAAAGCCATGACAAGGTTACTCCTGATCTTTACATTGATGTTAAGATCCAACAAATCGAATGTATAGCAAGATATGTGCGATATATATGTCTATTAAAGAAGATATGTTTGAAAGATCTCTTATATGTCGAGAACGGCTGAACTGATTTCGACAGTTCTCATTAATTCAGAATGGCCTCTTGGCAGGAAAGAAAAAACGTCTAAAAAAATCGCATAAAAATATCTTTCTAAAGATGAAAATATTGATTTTGTAAAATTTTCTCATATTTTTTCAATTTTGTCATATTTTTGGCATATTTTCATTTTGAATTAAACATTTGGTAATATTTCTACAGCTAACAAAACTAAGTAGTTAGGATACCAGGATATCATATACAGATCGCATTTATGGCCCGATCCTTACGAAATTTTGCATGGGGATAAAATGAGGGTCAGAATAGAAGCCTACTCTTTTTGGAGATGATCGCCATATATTTAGCGGTTGAAATGGACCAACAAAACTTCAAAATTGTCAGCAGGTCGTAATTATCGCCCGATCCTCACGCACATTTGAATGGGTGTTACCGGCCATTGCAAAAGCCAAGCAGTTTTGGATGGCCATCCAAAAATATTCAATGTGTGAAATAGTTTGCCAACTTTTGTAGACAAAATAAGAAAATGTCCATTCTAGTGACTTTTTGGAGAATTCACAAATACTGGAAAGACGCACTTCTGACTATTTCGTTAACGCCGATTTCGTTGCAGAATTTAGTCAAATGTCTGTATCTCATATAGATGCGTTTCAGTCAAAAACCAATAATAAATGTTAATCTTTTGCCACTTCTGAGAGATTATAGGTCTTTGGGAAATATTGGTTTCAGATCTAGGAAGACCATTTACGTGCAACATCTACAAATAAATTGGAAATGAGCAAATTAGTTAAAGTTGCTATTATTCGAAAATTAGAGAACGAAACCTGATGGTTTTCTTTTATTATTTGTCACAATATCTTGTGGAATTTCTTTCGAGTATCTCGCCTATATACACTGTATCGTTTATTGTAGTGTTGTAGGGTATTCAACGGTCGGCCCCGCTCGACTGTAGCCTTGCTTACTTGTATTATATTATATTATATTATATTATATTATATTATATTATATTAGATTATATTTATTATATTATATTATATTATATTATATTATATTATATTATATTATATTATATTATATTATATTATATTATATTATATTATATTATTATATTATATAATTATATTATATTATATTATATTATATTATATTATATTATATTATATATTATATTATATTATATTATATTATATATTATTATATTATATTATATTATATTATATTATATTATATATATTATATTATATTATATTATATTATATTATATTATATTATATTATATTATATTATATTATATTATATTATATTATATTATATTATATTATATTATATTATATTATATTATATTATATTATATTATATATATTATATTATATTATATTATATTATATTATATTATATTATATTATATTATATTATATTATATTATATTATATTATATTATATTATATTATATTATTTCCATTTCCTTTCCAAAATATACAGGATGAGATGAAAAAAAATATATTCAGGGTGAAGAAAAAGAAGGAAAGGCAAACCACAAGTGGCTATCATTAGAGCACTCCAGCATTTAAATGTGAAAAAATATTTTGTGTCTCGGACCATCACCGTGATACTGGTAGCGTAGCCCGACGTCGAGGAAATGGACGCATCAACGCAGCAACATCAGCAGAAATGGTTCGAAAAATAAAGAAGCGACTTGATCGAAACCCGCGCCGCAGTGGCCGAAAAATGGCTCGTGAGCTGAACATATCGCAATGTTCCATTCGGCAAATATTGAAAAATGAGCTCGGGGTAAAGCCATTGAAATTTCAAAAAGTGCAAGAACTTACACCGCAACAGAAAAAATAGACTCAAAAGAGCTAAAGAGTTGCTTCGCTTGGTCGAGAGTGGTGAGCTGCCGAATTTGGTTTTCTCCGATGAGAAAATATTTGTTGTCCTGCAGTTTGTAAACAAACAACATGATCGTGTTTACTTGCCCAAGAGGTCAGCTGAAAATGTGCACCTTCGGTTGGCCACCAGAACTCAATTGCCGGCCATGGTGATGGTGTGGGCCGCAATAATAGCCGATGGTCTCTCTCCGCTCATATTAATCGACCGTGGCATCAGAATAAATGCCGAATATTATAGCGAAAATATTCTGGAGGGTGTATTAAAGCCTTGGGCACGCAAACATTTTGGCCACAGACCTTGGACATTCCAACAGGACCTAGAACCATCGCACTCAGCACGCGCCACCCAAGAACGGTTACAAAATCAGCTTTCTCGCTTCATTTCCAGCGCACAATGGCCACCAAAATCTCCGGATACGAATCCGTTGAACTATTGTGTCTGGAATATTTTGGAAAGCAAGGTTGATACTAAAAAATACCAAAGTGTCGATCAACTCAAGCAATCGCTTCGCCGGAAATGGGCAAAAATACCGCGGAGCAACATTCTGGCAGCGTGTGACGGGTTCATTGGCCGTTTGAAGGCCATAACTCGTGCTCGTACCAATTCGAACAAATCTAATCTTTTTCTAAAATTTGATGCTATTTCCGACATTTTTTGCTTTCATTCAATAAACTTAAACCAGTAAAGAAAGTCCTAAAGTAGGGCGGAGCCGATTTTATGATACCCTACACCACTTTGCTAATTTAGTAGAGCTCCGCAATCACACATGCTATGATTATAATTATAATTTAAAGTTCAAAGGACCAAATATGCCGAAGCGTTTGTATCTTTTTAAATTCGGACTTGTATTACCCATTTAGTGCAAAATTAATTTGAAATCAGATAAAGATATATATGGGAGCTATATTCAAATCCTAACCGATCTCGATAAAATTTGGCAAAGATATTTCTGAGCTGTATTTGATATATTTCCCTGAATATCGTTGTTACGGAGTGCATATTACGGCTGTGGGCAACAAATACTAGAAATCAGATGAACAATATATATATGGGAGCTATAGCTATATCTGAACCGATCTTCATCAAATTTGGCATACTACCTTCTACACTCAATTCGGTCGTATGTGCCAAATTCCATCCCATTTGGGCAAATATTAGACGTTTGGTGCACAATAAAAGGTAAATCGGACGAAGTTATATATGGGAGCTATATCCAAATCGGAACCGATCTCTATAAAATTTAGCAAAGGTATTTCTGAGCTGCATTTTATATATATTTCCCCAAATATTGTTATTACAGAGTGCATATTACGGCTGTGGAGGACAAAAATAACAAATCGGATGAACAATATATATGGGAGCTATGGCTATATCTGAACCGATTTCGATCAAATTTGGCATACTTATATTCAGGCCTAATTTGGTTGTATGTGCAAAATTCCATACTATTCGAAGCTGATATTACACGTTTGGTGCACAATAAAAACCAAATCGGACGAAGATATATATGGGAGCTATATCTAAATTTTGACCGATTATCTCCAATTTCAATAGGGTTCGTCCTTGGGTCAAACAAATGTTGTTTGCAAAATTTCATCTCAATCGGATAATAAATGCGATCTGCATTTTGTCTACAAGAATACATGGACAGACGGACGAACGGACGGACTGACATGCATAAATCGACTCAGAAAGTGATTCTATGCAGATCATCAAAATAAACTATTGGTCTATCTCGTTTCCTTTTGCCTGTTACAAACAAATGCACAAAGACATAATACCCTGACCACCTTGTGGTGTAGGGTATTAAAAAAATGCAAAAATTACGGCGTCTGACTTTGTTGCGGTTTTTTATCTCACCCTGTATCTCACTCTTTCTTTTGTTCTACGTATTCGCCTCACCTTGCTGATTTTGTTAGGTAAAGATTTGGGTTTCAAGCTTCACACTGGGCTGCCATGACTCTTTAGTCAACTTGAAGATCTTCTTTGTAATCTCTTTTTCTTTTTTTGCTTTCTGCATAAACTTTAGCTAGACGAAAGATTACAAATCTAAGAAAAAAGCCTAAGAAAATATCATTTACGGCCAATGCAGCTCTGAAAACTGGTTCGAAAATCATCCAGTTGTGACAAAATGCAGCTATCACAGGCTGACATTTTGTTCGACATGCATTCATCAAATGATCGATAGCTGCGATTGTCAAAGCCGCCATCAGCCTCATCAACAGCAGCTACCTATGTTTGCCGACTGTTCGCCATACACGCATGTGGGCCAAAAGAGGCTACGGGCTTTTTATACAGACACTGAGAGAAAAAAAATAAATAGGTTTTCCATAGGAAAACTTAAATTCAACCTGGCGGAATGGGGCTTTTCCATAGAAACAATTTTCTTGAAGCTAAATGGGAATGATGCTCTGATAAGCTGGATTGATGCTCATTATGATTAGTAGCAGAATCAAAGATTCCAGGATAGACGTCCATTCGAACAGTTTTATATGAAAGCAAGTTAAGGTGGAAGTTTGAAACTAAACAATATAGCAACATTTTAGCCTATAAATTAAGATGGAACACAAAGTTACGCAACGCTTTAGGGTATTATATTCCTTTAAGACCTAAGCTGTGGCTTGGTCCATCCTTTCCTATGAATGTCTTAACTGCATTTAAACCTTAAAAGAAAACTCATGCTCATATTAATACATCTCTGCATAATAATAAAAATATGATCACATTAAGATCCTTCGTTTTAGGTTAGGATACTCTCGCGTGACCCACGATGATTTAATTAACAGAGATGTAAAAAGAGAGTTTGACATGAATCACTTTGTACCAAATCTAATATATTTCCATGAAACCTACATGACCTTCTGGAAGAAATATATTTGGGACCCTGCCTGTCTTATCCCCAATCGCTTCTTTATCGCATTGATCCGAATTTTTCGAATCAAAGAGATGTCTTTGCAACCATGAGAATATGAGGAATATATCCACTGTGGTTTCTTCATCGCATTGTTCCGCATTCTTGGTACCC
>NW_026712363.1:25529273-25629273 GCF_030504385.1 Musca domestica | reverse complement strand
ACCGTTATATGGGGGCTATAGAAAGACGTGGACCTACATGGCCCATTTTTAATACCAAAAGTCCTACAGACATGATATACATTTGAGTAAAATTGTATCGATCTACTTCAATTCGTTCGGAAGTTAGAGTGATTTCCACAGACGGATACACGGACAGAGGGCAGACATCGCTAAATCGATATAGAGTTTTATGCTGCTCAAGAATATATATACTTCGTGGGGTCTAAAATGTATATTTCGAGGTGTTACAAATGGAATGCCGAACTTAAGGGAAGGAAACGAATAGTGACGAAGCGTGAGTTTGAAGATGGGAATAGTAAAGGTAGTAGGTTTGTATCCGCGGTGTAATCAGCGCGTCGTGCTTAGTCATTTTAGTCCTCTGGCTAAATAAAGGATGGCTGCCGGCTCGGTTTCGGATAGAGAGAGCACAAGAAGTCCAGAATTTGCTTACCTAGTAGCATCTGTCCCACTCCGATAAGAGTTGGGCAGTGGCAGAGTAAGTGCTCCACCGTCTCAGTTATCCCCTCATCCAGACAAAGCCTGCAGTATTCAGTGTCGTCACCCCATGGCCCTTATGTTGCAGTGTCCTGCAATTAGGCCCAACACAAGCTTTAAGTCCGACTTCGTCATGAATATGAGTGACCTTGATCTCCTATCGGAGTTCACCGGCCAAATCTTTTTGGAGACATTACATCCCCTTTCAGTTAGCCAATTCTATTGAAATCTCAAGATAATGTTTCTGCAGTATTTGGAAGGTGGCTTCACTGAGCTCTCAATCTTAAAATATACTGACTTAGATCCGCGTCTGGCCAATTCATTGCTAGATATGTTGCAGTGTCCAGGGACCCCACAGAGTTTGACAAACGACTTAACTTTTTCCAGAGCATTCCTGCAATCCAGAACTGCCATAGATTTGATTGTAAAAGAGCCTTAAGAGCCGCTTGACTATCGACGCAGATAATCACCGGTCCATCCAGCTAATTGATTCTGTTTGCCAGCAGCTCTATGCCCTTCCTGACAGCAAATATTTCTGCCTGAAAAACGCTGCAGTAGTTGTTGAGTTTAAATGATCTTTGGATACTTTGGCTTTCACAGAAGACCTCAGCTCCCGTTCCACTTTTCATCTTTGACCCATCAGTATAGACAGTTATACCGTTAAAATTTTGAATGTTACGGGTCCAGACGTCTCTGTTAGGTATATGGATATCAAGTAATTCAAAGCTTTGCCTAGGTGATATATAATCACTGGCTATAGCCTGATTTCTTATGTTCTCCATATACTTGAGAATGACGGAGTGTCCAAAGAACTGACTCCTCCATTGTCCCAGTTCATAGAGTCGCAGGGCACATCTAGCGGCTTGTTTCTCTGCAATTAGACTTAAAGGTTTTTAATTGAGTAGGGTATCTAGTGCGGATTGGGGTGCGCTCCTAAACGCGACTGTAATTAGTAGCGATGCAACTCTTTGCACATTATCAATGCTTTTGCTGAAGGTCGTTTTCCCTAGAGAGTACCACCAAACTAGCCCTTCATAGGTTAGGATTGGCCGGACGACTGACTCATATAACCATTTGATTATATGAGACTTAAGTCCCCAGCTCTTTCGTATGGAGTTTTTGCAGGAGTAAAGTGCAATTAAGCCTCTATTCGCTGGCTCATCGATAGACCTGTTCCACCTTAATTTCTGATCTAGGACGGTACCGAGATACTGAATATCCTTGTAGTCTGGCTGAATACATATTAAGGTCTCTCGCAACAGTATCCTTGAATATCTTGGTGTTCTGTCTAAGTACTTATTAAGGTTTCTTGTACCCGTATCCTTGAATATCCTTGTAGTCTGCTTGATAACTTATTAGGGTCTCTTGCAACTGTAGCTTCGAATATCCCTGTTGTCTACCTAAGCACTTATTAAGGTCTTTTGCAATCGTATCCTTGAAGTCTGCTTGACTACTTCTTAAGGTCTCTTAAAGTCTTCTTAAAATATCCTTATAGACTGCTTGAGATCTCTGGCAAACGAAGCCTTTTACGTGCTTGTAGTTTGTTTGGGTACTAATTAAAGTATCTCGGAACCGTATCCATGAATTCTGCTTGATAACTGTAACGACAGGGTTTCTCTCCTAGGGCTGGAATAGTTCGTCGGGGTCCAGCGGTTCGTACAGACATTTTTTGTTGAATATGTGAGAGAGAACCTGGATAAGTACTCGTGGCCTTAGGATTGGATGGGTTGGTGGTTGTTCGACTGAGGCCTGGAGAAATATTCTCCGGGTTTTCATGGATTCTGGGAAGGATCAGAGTACAGGTAGTTTCTACGTAGGCCGAATTGTTCCACTAAAGCCCGTCGTCTGGATGGGCTCCCTGGGGTTCGTTGATACGAGACCTGGATAAGTACTCGTGGCCTTAGGATTGGATGGGTTGTTGGTTGTTCGACTGAGGCCTGGACAAATATTCTCGGGGTTTTCAATGATTCTGGGAAGGATCAGAGTACAGGTAGTTTCTATGTAGGCCGAATTGTTCCACTAAAGCCCGTCGTCCGGATGGGCTCCCTGGGGTTCGTTGATACGAGACCTGGAAAAGTACTCGTTGCCTTAAAATTGGATGGGTTGGTGGTTGTTGGACTGAGGCCTGGACAAATATTCTCCGGGTTTTCAATGATTCTGGGAAGGAGGAGAGCTACAGGCAAGGATGTGTTAGGACTCACTCAAGGATGTGCAAGGATATAAGGGTTCGATCCCAGGATGCCCCAAATGGAATTGATGATGGTTACCCTTACCGCGTTGGATGTTGTTGCTTCCGAGGTCTGGCACTGACTGAGCCCATTCTAAGTTTGATCGCCTCTTTATAATGGGAGCCCAAACACGTGTTTTGTGGTAGATTAACGGGACCTTGTTTACTCCATTTGAATATCCCAACAACATAATCGGGGAACATTACAACGGGACATCTCCCTCTCTCGCCCTCGCTCTCTCTAAGAAAAACCCACAGAACAAATCGCGCTCTCCTGTTTCATACTTTATTTATATAAAAACATAACTTCGGTACAACTTCAGAGTGTGGGCGAAAATGAACTCCTTGTGATGTTCGTCGTCACATAACTTAATGCGGTCTCTTGTAGCCGTAGCCTGGAATATCCTTGTAGTCTGCTTGAGTTTTTATTAAGGTCTCTTGAAATCGTAGCTTTGAATAATTTCCTTGTTATGTTGCATTCGAGTACTTCTCCAGATTTCGAGTCGAAGAACCATTTCTAAGTCCGGACCAAAGATGAGTAGGATGAGTTTATTTTACCACAGAATGAGTACAGTACAAGTTCATTCAACAATAAAACGTTATATCAAACGAAGTCACAGTATTTTTTTCTGTCTCAAAAGAAATATATTTGAGTACGAACCTCTGGACCGAGCTAACCCATAACATATTATCGTATAAGGTAGCTCACGAGATCATTGATTTATATGCACGCGTTATTTTTTTTTTTTTTTTTTTTGTTGGAAATATGTAGTCTTGGAATATTTATTTATTGGCTACTCAACTGCACTCCAAAGTACTCGGTACAGCCATCCTCATAAGTTTCGATTAAAAAAATCATCTTAAGCTAAGCCGAATTTAATTTAATTTTAAGTTTTTCTTTAGATAATTGCCGTTTTCTACCCAAAAAGATCTAAATAATTATTTTCAAATTGAGAACAATCAGCTGCTAAGTGAAAACGGAAAAGTGAAGGTTTCTGTCTGCGGTTTCGATTTAGTGTTCGAATGTGGTATAAAAAAAACCACAGAGGTTGTCGAGATCTCAAATATCATCTATCTGTGTGTGCTAATTGTAATTGAGAATAATTATTTCTTCAACGGTACTGAAGTAATTTTTAGTCATTTGAACTACAGCAATTTACAATCAATCATCGCGCCAGTGTGATGCAACATGCAACTGCAACATCACTTCTTTATGGCATAATTGGCCACATATTTAATTTTTGAAAAGTAAAAACAACGTTTACCGAAATGCACCAGTCATGTTTATTAAATGCGAAGGCAATGCCGATTTGATTAACACGAAGGCAAGAAAAACTTAAAAAACAATCGAACATTTAAATGTGGAACCTTTCCCTAAAAGTTGTCTGCAAAACAAAACGATTTTGAACATCGAATTATGATTGCAACATCGGAGAGCGCGTGTGTTTTAGCTGCCTACGACACAAAATTTGATTGCAATGTTTTTTTTTCCGAAAACAACAATATTTTAAAGGGAATTGTTTTGGAGTGATGAAAGTTTTCAAATCTCTTAATAGAAAACAGATTCTCGAGCGACGTAATGGAAGAAAAGTTGAAAACGATGCGATATATTGGCGGCTAAGTACTATATAGGGTATAACAAATCTAATTTAACTTTATGGCAAGCGCACAATTTTCCTTATCTATTCCAATATTGAATGGAGAACATGGCAAGACTGCTGGTCCCTTGACTTGATCGGGCGCTACTGTAACGACAGGACTAGTAAATCAGCAACATCGACCTCGGAATGCGATACAATCCTCAATCTAATCTTTGGGTATCCTTGAACATCCTTATTGGCGGCTAAGTACTACAACCGCCGAGGTGGAGGTGCTTAATGTATACATCTCGCCGATTAATACCTGTAAACTGCGTTATTTTCAAGATATTAGCACGCCTGGTACTAGTGAATTTTAATGCCCATCATAAGTTGTGGCAATCCGTCGTAAGTAATGACCAGAGAGAATCTCCGAAGATGCCTCCACCAGAATAAGAGGAGAGTATCACAGTTCGCCGGACATAAAAATTATGTCACCTTGTCCGATAAATGACGTGACTTGCAAATCCAGCATTTCTCTTGAGTCTGACTATCTTCCGATAATCGTCTCCCCAAGCAGATGGCCCGATTTCATAACCTCTGATCGCTTCACTTTTCTTAGCCACGGGAAAGCACACTGGCCAGAATTCAGAGAGTTCACCAAACATAGCTTCAGAGAACTGCCCAACCCATCTGATGTTCGGGTGGCAGAAAGGTTTTTTTGAGACATTATCATCGTCATACTGCACCCGCTCGCTTTTTGGTCGAATTGCCGAAATAAGACCAAATTTCTCAACAGAGGTACCAATGTTGTAACCCTTTACATGGTCTAGTCACTTTTTCTCCTTAGCAAATGAGCGTGATTATCTCCGCCATTTCAACCTAACTGAGCCCAGTATCTGTTAATTGACAGTGCAAGTAAACCGGTTGGTAGAGGAGCATAAAAGGAAGAAAGTGGTTAAACCATCTGAAGTGTTGCAACATTGCAACCGATATGCATAAGCTGTGGATAATGATTGAATTGCTCTCGAACTCTGGGAAAATGGGTGATAGCACCTCAACGAACTTACGGCTACTGGTTCGAAGGGGTGCGCTGGATATTTAACCGACAATTTTTTGAGAACACTGAGAACGATAGGACTTGATACACCGGGAGTTGAGTACCTGACAAAAGATCTCAACCTGTCGCTAGCCACCCACATCGTTCCCGAAGCCTGGAAAATAGGTGGGATGGTCCGGCAACTTAAACTAGGCAAGGGTGAGGTATTACTCCTCTCCAGCATTACATGAAGCTATCCAGAGTCAGTTAGTTAGACAATTGAAGTCAACAGGTTGGTACAGGAGCATAAAAGAAAAAAGTGGCTAGGCCATCCGAAGTGTTGCAGCATTGGAACCGATATAAGTAAGCTCTGGGTAACGGATAAATCGCTCTCGAACCCTGGGAAAAATAATGATAGGACTTCAGTTACTTTTAACGACGTAAAGGTGACTGATTCGAAGAGGTGTGCTGGATATTTTAACTGATGATTTGTCGAGCAACCCAAGAGCCATATGGCAGAACGAAGAATAGTATGTCGTAGCAGATCTCCTCCCGCCGAGAAGGCACCACTACAGTTTATGATAGGAGATGTTACAAATGTCATCCTAAAATGTAATCCTAAAGTCGCGTTGGTGCCCCGACGGAATCTCAATGGTAATATTGTAACAACTGGATACACTGGGAGTTGAGTACCTGACAAAAATTTCCAACCTGTCGGTACCCGTTAACATTGGTCTCGAAGTCTGGAAATGGTTGGTGTGATCCCGGTACTGAAGCCCGACAAGGATGTTGAGTACCTGACAAAAGTTCCCAACCCGTCGCTAGACACCCACATCGGTCCCGGTGCCCGGAAAATGGACCGGGTGATCCCACTACTGAAACCAGGCAAGGATGACAGCGAAGACCAATCGCTTTTGTTACCAGTAGCAAAATACTCTTGAGACTTAACTCTTGAAACTTAACCCCCAGCAAAGGAGGAAGCTATCCAGTTACCAACAAACACGGATTCCGTCTTGAACATAGCACGCCAACAGCATTGCATGCCATATCTACACATATCAGTCGAAGATTAAACCAGAACAAGCCGTGTCATAGACCAATGTTTGTAGCCCTTGACATATCAAAGCCAACAGCACACTGTTTGAGGGTGCTGAGAGAACTACCCTGCGGCTAAGTTTAAAATGTTGGATAATCCACTATGTGCGTGGACGCCAGTCGTACGTGGAGTTCCGGAACATAAAGTCCAAACCCCGTAGAGTAAAACAGGGAGCTGACAACAGAGGTTGATTTTTCCGGAACTGTTTAACCTCTTCCTTTTCGGAATTCCTCGCCCTCCAGACGGCATAGAAATCGTAAGGTAAGCAGTTGATTGTACGATCATGGCGTCGGGCGCCGGTGTTGATGAAATATGTGTAAGGTTGAACACCTGTCTTGCGGATCTTGTCGCCTACTTCCACGCTAGGAATATAAAAATATCCGCCACTAAATCAATGGCCACACTCTTTACCTATGGTCTGCGGAGATGAGACTGGAGTTACATGAGCAGTTCGAGGAAAATATAATACCGACCACGAGCTATCCTGGGGGATCACACTCGACAGCAAGTTTAAGTTATCCGAGCAAGTCATAGCTATATGGGATAAAATGAAAAGTAAGGGGGCAAGGTCCTCAAAGCGCTAGCCGGCAGCTCTTGGTGCGGATAAGGAGAGCTTGTTGACCTCTTATAATGCGATGCCGGTCTGTAGTCAATTATGTTGTCCCTGGGTGGTCAGCGAATATAAATGCTACGCAGTGGAAGAAGATCAATACCTCCCAGAATACTGCCCTGAGAACTGCGACAGGGTGCCTCCTTATGACCCCAGTGGATCATCTGCATGAAGAGGCGAAGGTCCTTACCCTTCGTCAGCATAACCATATGCTTTCGTTACAGTACCTGTTTGAGTGTCGTCATCCAAACCATCAGTAATTACAGCACCAATGCCGTCCTCGGAGTCCTGCCAAGACAAACAAGGCTAGTTTTGGGGCAATTACGTTCATTCGTCTCAACTCGTATTGGGCACGAACTGACGGAGGTGTGCGAAACGTCAGCCCGGCGTGTAATACAGGCCCACTCCATAAGCTGGGTCTCCTTAATTGTCCGAATGTTCGAACCTCGAGCTAAAACCAAATTGTCAGAAATCGAAAAACCATGTTAAGCTGTTACAATCACAACTACTGATTTTACAGAACCGGTTTAAGCATCAGCACTGCATCCGGTTTGATTATGGAGAGTCAATACCTTTAAGAGAAGCTTGAATATTCTCATAGATAATCACCGGTTAAGTTATTCCATCTTCCAGCGTTTTAATAAATTCTGCTGCCTTCATGACAGCAACAATTTATGTCTGAAAAATACTGCACTTGCCATCATACTTTTAGGAATAGGCCATTCTTAGTTGCTCACAGAAGACTGCGACTCCCATGGCTTCTTCTTCGAATTTTTGGAGGCAGAATGACTCCGTTCCGCTCACCTATGTTTGAAATTAGTATCTCATTTTTATCAAACTTTATGGTTGGAGATATGTAATCGCTACTCTGTTCATGAGGATTGAAGCGTACTTTAGGTCTGAACGCATCCAGAAAAATCGCATGATCCTGATGTGTAATCTGCATCGGTCGGTTTTGCCGACAGATGTATAACCTCAGCCAATGTTCGATTATTTAAAAATATTTTGACTTCTGTTACGATTATTCAGATGTTTAACCCCTTATGCAGTCGGTTCCGAAGGAATTGGTCATTTTGTATCGGACCTACATATATATCATATAAAAATTGCGACGTGCTTTAACAGATCCTGTGTTGATAGAAATATTCAAATGTGCCAAGTCTAAATGGAACCCGATGTTAATTTCGCGTTAATGGATATTTAAAATTTCGACCTTTTGTGGGGGAGGTACCACATGGAGTGGACTGATATATTCCATCCTAACACCAGATCTTGGGTTTATGAAAAAAATATTGGGATGTGTGAAATTTTAAGACAATCGGATTCTTACATCACATTTTTTAAGACTTATAATTGTTCAAAATTTTTAACTTTTGTGGGGGAGGTACTTGATGGAGTGGACCGATATTGTCCATTTTCACACCTGACCTGGCACTGGAGCAAAATCGGATTATCGTTTCTCTTTCTGTGCAAAAAATATATTTTTTCTGGTACCTCCCCACAAATGGTCGAAATTTTAAATATCCATTAAGGTACCAGAAGGAGTGGACTGATATTGCCCATCTCCGAACTCGATCTAAGGTTGACAAAAACATTACGATATACCAAGTTCTGACCAAATCGGATGCTCGCTTCGAGAGTTATTGTGAGCACCAGCCAGCCAGACAGACAGACGGACGGACATTCCTAAATCGACTCCAAATGATCTGAGACGGATTTGGGCCAAAGAGACCTAGGGTCTAAACCCGTTATTTCGACTAGGCACGTTTCGACCGTATCAAATGATATATACCCTCGGTAGCCATATGGCTGGGGGTATAAACATCCATAGCAATGGGATGGGCTCAACCCCAGCTTACCAGAAGGAGTGGACTGATATTGTCCATCTCCGATCTCGATCTAAGGTTGACAAAAATATTACGATGTACCAAGTTTTGACCAAATCGGATGCTCGCTTCGAGAGTTATTGTGAGCACCAGCCAGACAGACAGACAGACGGACGGACGGACATCCCTAAATCGACTCCAAATGTTCTGAGACGGATTTGGCCCAAAGAGACCTAGGGTCTAAGACCGTTATTTGGAATAGGCACGTTTTTACCGTATCAAATGATATATACCATCTGTAGCCATATGGGTGGGGGTATAAACATCCATAGCAA
This sequence comes from Musca domestica, assembly GCF_030504385.1. Lineage (NCBI taxonomy): Eukaryota > Metazoa > Arthropoda > Insecta > Diptera > Muscidae > Musca > Musca domestica. The sequence continues at coordinate 25,620,068 of NW_026712363.1, read as the reverse complement.
TGGATTGGCTCAACCCCAGCTTTATGCAGACGGTGTACGTTAGCGGTGGAGAGTCTCCACCTCTTTCCTACCGAGCTCCTGCTGGTATATTATAGCTCGTATTCGTCCGTTTCGGAACGTTTTGTTCCATTTAATTGTCAGTCCAAAAGTACGTCTAAATATTTTGCTTCTGAGGAGAGCTTTATGGCTTCTACATCCAAAATTTCTCCAACACAGAAGACAGAAATTTTTCGTAATTTTTCTTCTTGGAAAAATATTATCATTCCCATTTCCAACACCCTATCGTCGAACACACATTTTAATGTTGATTATTTGCGTATAGTTTCTTATGGGTTCCGTTTTGGTTTTATTATTTCGATTCAAATTGAAGTACAAATTTATGAATATGATTTCGTTGTGGTTGTTGTTCAATTTTTTTTGGTCCCTCAATTCAATTCTCCTGTAGTGCGAGATCCACGACTTGTGGTGTGGCGAAATCATTGATTATACTACCCACATGAAAGTGTCATGATTTCCAAAAATGGGTAACAAACGGGGATAGGGAACGTTAAAGGAGATAATCGAAGCGGTGAATGGGTGTAAAAGTGTTAATGTAGATTTAGGATACAAATTTCCATGTCCTGAAAATTTCTGAGAGAGGGTTTGGTTTTTGAGAAATCATAACCTCATAGAAATTGTAAGATTTACCCGATATTCGGTATTTTGATGATTTTAGCGACATTATTCATCGGAATTGTTTCCAATTTGGTATTTGAAGTTCGTAACGGATACTACAGCCTAAGACGAAAAATTGTTTGTGCCGGTCCACGTCTTCGTATAGTCCCTATATATCGGTACCTCCCGATATTCGGTATTTTGATGAATTAAGCTACATTATTCACCGGAATTGTTTCAAAATTGGTACTTGAGGTTCGTAACGGATACTACAGCCTAAGACAGAAAATTGTCTGTGCCGGTCCACGTCTTCGTATAGCCCCCATATAACGGTACCTCCCAATATTCGGTATTTTGATGATTTAAGCGACATTATCCACCGGAATTATTTTCCATTTGGTATTTGAGGTTCGTAATGGATACTACAGCCTAAGACAGAAAATTGTCTGTGCAGTTGCAAGTCTTCGTATAGCCCCCTTATAACGGTACCTCCCGATATTCGGTATTTTGATGATTTAGGCGACATTATTCACCGGAATTGTTTCATATTTGGTATTTGTAGCTCGTAATGGATACTACAGCCTAAGACAGAAAATTGTCTCTGTCGGTCATCGTCTTCGTATAGCCCCATATAACGGTACCTCCCGATATTCGGTATTTTGATGATTTAGGCGACATTATTCACCGGAATTGTTTCAATTTTGGTATTTGAAGTTCGTAACGGATACTACAGCCTAAGACAGAAAATTGTCTGTGCCGGTCCACGTCTTCGTATAGCCCCCATATAACGGTACCTCCCGATATTCGGTATTTTGATGATTTAAGCGACATTGTTCACCGGAATTGTTTCAAATTTGGTATTTGAAGTTCGTAACGGATACTACAGCCTAAGACAGAAAATTGTCTGTGACGGTCCACGTCTTCGTATAGTCCCCATATATCGGTACCTCCCGATATTCGGTATTTTGATGAATTAAGCTACATTATTCACCGGAATTGTTTCAAAACTGGTACTTGAGGTTCGTAATGGATACTACAGCCGAAGACAGAAAACTGTCTGTGCCGGTCCACGTCTTCGTATAGCCCCCATATAACGGTACCCTCCGATATTCGGTACTTTGTTGATTTTAGCGACATTATTCACCGGAATTCTTTCAAATTTGGTACTTGAAGTTCGTAATGGATACTACAGCCTATGGCAGAAAATTATCTGTGCAGGTCCAAGTTTTCATATAGCCCCCATATAACGGTACCCCCCGATATTCGGTATTTTGATGATTTTAGCTTCATTGTTTCCGATTTTTTAAAGTTTCACATTTGAATATTGTAAAGGCTCATGACAGAACCTATGCTGGTCCACGTCGTCGTATAGAGCCCAATGTAACGGCTACATTCGGTATTTTTAAAATGTTAACATAATTTTTAACCGATTTTATTGTTTTTTTGAGAATTGTCAAATTCGTTCCAAATGGTGGAGGGTATTCAAAGTTCGGCCCTGCCGAACTTACAGTTTTCTTACTTGTTTTTTTTTTTTTGTGCAATATGGCAACCCGAAATTTGATTGCCATTCGTCGTAAGGAAAATTACAAACATTCTTCAGCCTTAAGATTACGAAAATTAGGAAAAAATTGTATTACATATAAGTAACTATATAGTATAACAGAGGCGTAGGCAGTTCCACAATTAAATATTGAGCATTCATTACCTTCAAAAGAGAAAACCTCCTCTCTCTTCAAAATCCACTGCAGCTACGTCAATGCTGTTCACTCATTCAAATATGGAGACAGTTAAGAGGCTTCGTTTTGTCGTCTTGAGCAATAGGCTTGAATTTATGCAGCCCCATTACCAAACCATCTGCAAATTGAATACTGACGTCAACAATGGCAGGCTATGGCAACAACGACAACAACAAGTCGTTTTAATGATGCACTAGATGTTCGTTACTGTTTGCTGGTTTTGTGCTTGATTTCGACAACTTCTTGGTTTTCGTGTTGGTGTGTGTGTGTGTCATTCGCAACAAACTTTGATTCAATTCGTATTGAATTCGGAACTCGTTGCAGTTGTCATTGCAATTGCAGGCAGCATCATGGCTTAAAATGAACAAAGAGAACATTTAACGAGAAGTAAGATATTGAAGTTGGAGAGAGGCCTTGAGCGGGGCCCAAAAGACGAGAAGACGTAAGAGGATTCATTCTCATTGACATAAGTTATAGACTGGTTTTTTCGCAGAATCTTGGGGTAGTTCGTGGTCGGTATCATATTTCTCTCGACCGGTACATTCAACCTTATACTTATGTCATCATCCGTATACGTTACGATCTCTATGCAATCTGGAGAGCGAGGATTTCCGTAAATGTATAGATTAAACAGTTCCGGATATATTACCCCATCTTTTGGAATTCCCTGTTTCCTCCCATGGGATTTGGACTTTGTGTTGCGGAATTCCAAGTACAATTTGCGCCCACACTTATAGTTGTTATTCAAAGTTTCAAACTTAGCCGGAGGGTAGTTCTCTCTACGTCCCCAAAGAGTGTGGCGTGTTTCACATAAATGCCTCTGATAGGTCAGGGCTACAAACTATTTTCTCTGACTCGGCTTGTTTTGGTATAATCCTCGAATGATATGTGTGGATATGGCGTGTAATGCTGTTGGGGTACTACAGGGTTTATGGTTGGTAACTGGATAGCTTCAACTGATGCTGGGGAGGAGTAAAGCCTCAAAAATCTTTGCCAGACCAAATTGGCCTGTATGAATCGTCTTTACTGGCATCCTTGCCTGGTTTCAGTAGCGGGACCACTGGGCCCAGTTTCCAGGCTTCCAAGGCTATGTGGGTGGCTAGCGATGGGTTGAGAACTTTTGTCAGATACTAAACTCCCGACGTATCAAATTGTTTCACATAACGATTGAGATTCCGTCTGGGTCCAACACTTTGAATGACTTAGCGTTTCGGATCAGCCATTGTAAACTGTGTCCCACCGCGGGAAGATCTAATATGTCATAGTATTCTTCGCTTGGGCCTGAAGAGTGTTTGCTACTGGCGACAAAAGTGAAGTTGGATTGTACGATTCGCCTTTACTGGCATCCTTGCCTGGCTTCAGTAGCGGGACCACCCGGTCCACTTTCCAGGCTTCTGAATCGATGTGGGTGGCTAGCGACAAGTTGAGAACTTTTGTCAGATACTAAACTCCCGACGTATCAAATTGTTTCACATAACCATTGAGATTCCGTCTTGGTTCAACAATTTAATGACTTAGCGTTTTGGATCAGCAATTGTAAACTATCGTGGTACCTCCACCGCGGGAAGAGATCTGATATGTCATAGTATTCTTCGCTTCGGCCTGAAGAGTGTTTGCTACTGGCGACAAAAGCCAAATTGGCCAGTATGATATGCCTTTGCTGGCATTCTAGCCTGACTTCAGTAGCAGGACCACCCGGTCCACCTTCCAGGCTTCCGAAGCGATATGGGTGACTAGGGACAGGTTGAAAACTTTTGCCAGGTACTCAACTTCCGACGTATCAAGTTGTTTTATATTACCATTGAGATTCCGTCTGTGTACAACACTTTGAATGACTTAGCGTTTCGGATCAGCCATTGTAAACTATGGTGGTACCTCCACCGCGTGAAGAGATCTGATATGTCGTAGTATTCTTCGCTTGAGCCTGAAGAGTGTTTGCAACTGGCGAGAAAAGCCAAATTGGCCTGTATGATGCGCCTTTGCTGGCATTCTAGCCTGGCTTCAGTAGCAGGACCACCCGTCCCACTTTCCAGGCTTTCGAAGCGATGTGGGTGACTAGCGATAGGTTGAGAACTTCATTAAGTACTCAACTTCCGACGTATCCATTTGTTTCAACATTACCATTGAGATTCAGTCTGGCTCCACCAGTTTGGATGTCTAAGGGGTTCGCCATCGTTAACTGTGGAGGTGTGTCCTCCACGGGAAGAGTTCGCCCTATTGCTCTTGAGGTTCTGGACAAACTATCTGTTTAAATGTTCAACGCACCTCTTCGGATCAATCACCGTTTCTTCGTTAAAAGTGACTGATATCCTACCATCCGTTTTCCCAAGGTTCGAGAACGATTTAACTGTTACTAACAATTTACTCACATCGGTTCCAATGTTGCAAAATTTCAGATGGTCTATCTACATTTACCTCTTATAGTTCTGTACCAACCGTTCGAATTCCACAGCCACGGCTGCAGCTATGATGTCTCGGAAAATCCTAACTGCTACCCGAACATCAGAAAAGTTGGGCAGTTTTCTGAAGCGACGGGCAGTTCTCTGAATTCCGGCCAGTAATCCTTTCCATGGCAAAGGAAAGTGCGGCGTTCAGGGGTTATCAAATCGAGCGATCTGCTTATGGAGACGATTGTCGGGAGATGGTCTTACAAAAATGAATTGACGGGTTGCCAAATCACATAATTATCAGTCCAGGTGACACTATCGTACTATGACACTCACCTCTTCTTCAGGTGTAGACTGTAGGGCAGCCAATCTGCTCTGTCAGCGCTGATCCCCACTGGACGGAATATCACAGCTTATGGTGGGCATTAAAATCCCCCAGTAACAGACGGTTATTGCCTGCAAACAGCGGATTTATATCTTGTAAACAACGCGGGTAACAGCTACCTCTACCTCAGCAGTTCCACACTTCACTGCTACTCCCATACATCACATGTATGGGTCACTAGAGACTAGCTCAAGCAAGTTAGCAAACTATTGTATTAAAACAATTCCCACCTCCATTTCTGGTGCGATCCTTCCTCAGTACGTTGTAGCCGTAACGACGCTGTAAGCTGCAATTTTCAGCTTCATTCCCCTGCGATTAAAATATTCCTCCGATTCATAAATTCCACTATCTCATTTATTTTGCCTCGGAGTCCGTTGCAATTAAATAGCAAGAACGATGTACAATCCGGTGTGGGAACAGCAAAATGTAACGTGAGATGCTCCGACGACAACTCAGAAGAGGACGGCGAAGGCGTGGGACTACGTTACCGCAGCACGTCGCAAAATAATCCCCATTGCTATAGTCTCGCAACCGACTTAATCCAGAACACTTTCTAAACTACACCCATTCTCTACATCCATTACATCACACCGAAACGGACCTGACAGTCGCTGGCTGAAATAGGGATATTGTTAGGGGTCAATCCAGTTTCGTAGAACCCGCTGCCTTGGGATTGGCCCCACTTGTTGGCCGATGTTGTTGAAAAAATTCATTTTAGGTGCACGGTATATTCAATTTCCTTATTTCTAATCTAAACTGTCTGCCTCCAATGCAATTCGATCTTCAAGAGCCCTTTGCTGTCCGTCCCTGTCTTCATCAAGACTCTGACAATTGAAAAAGATGCTGCTGTTGCTGCAGATGTGCCCGTTAGTGTTTCCATATCGGTTTTGTTTTTGTGCCACTGATTGCTTGGCAAATAGTCAACGAAATCAATGTGGCTTGCTCGCTGGTTGGCTAGCCATCTTGCTGGTTGGATGGTTTAGTTGTTGCAACAACAAAACGATCAGAATAATAGATGTAGTTATTGTTGCTGTCTTCTTGCGGTTATTTACAAATGAAACCGAAATACGATGAAGAAATCGTATCAACCCACATTCAATTGTTGACCCCGTAAACAATCATAGCCGGCTGCCAGGCTGGTTGGTTGGTTGACTGTTCGCCGTATCAGCAGCATCTTTGGAGCAGATGCAACTTTTTTTCTTCTTCTTTGACTTGAAGTCATATTCATGTGTTCTATGTATGATGACATGTACTCGTTGCCGTTGTTGTCTATACAATATATGGTTACACATGCTGTTCAAACTACCTTAGGGGGTGATGTCTGATTGCTGCCAGTTGATATCAAGGGGGTTTTTTGTGTATTTGTTGTATATTCTTTGGTAGTTGTTGTTTTTCTGGTCTGAAAATGACATCTGAAATTGGCCAAGGAATGAGAGGTTTAAAAGTTGAAGATATATTTGGTATAGTTTTATAGGGGTTCTAGGAAAGAAAGTATTGGAGCAAGGTCATAATTCAAATTCAATATTGCGGAAAGGTCACATATAACAGAATAAGAGAAGTGATTTCCTGTTCTTATTACCATAGATATACCACCGATATATAACAACAGAGCCCAAATCATCTGGAGCAAATACATATGTTTTTCGGTCCAGTGTCGTCCAGACTGCAATGTCTTTTATCTACGATAAACACATTGTCGGAAACTTCGCATTTATTAATGACCGCCAGTACTTTGTATAAGGATCCTTTCAATTCTTTCTCTCTCTCTCTCTCTCTCTGAGCGATTTAAATGCTGACTGATAGTACTGTCTTCGCCAACTATTGACTTCTCATCCTGAAATAGCGTCCTAAAGTTCTACGCTCCAACTTGTAACGACATGATTTCCGCCGTTACTGGGGTGTGCTTGCGATGACCAATATGCTGTTGAAATTTGTTTATTTCAACGACTTGAGTTAGGAGAATGGCTTGATTTATTATTTGGGCTTGATATTTAATTTTGATTAATTGTTTCGGCAAATTTGACGTTCGTCCGGCGACGAGTCCTCGAAAGCGACGGGGAGGCTGTGAATATTCGGGGATTCTGGCTCCAAGCGGCTTGGGAAATTTGCTGTTTCAAATATGGGGGTCCTAGATCGGATACCGTGGGGTATGCGGGTTGCCTTGGCTACCAAACTCGCGGGAATAGACTTCTCGTATTGTTCTGTCCTTCCAGATCGGCTTTCTATTATTCACTATTTTGCAAAGCAACCTGGGGTTTGGTTTTCTAAGAATTGGGACCTTGGTGCTGAGTGGCGTAGGGAAACACACTCTTGTTGCTAATTGGTTGAGAATAGACTTCTGGTATTGCCCTGCCTTTCTAGAGCGGTTTTCCATTACTCACTCTTCTGCGAAGCTACTTGGGGGTCTTCTAAGAATTGGAACCCCGATGTTGAGTGGAGCCACAGCGCACACTATGACGGCCACAATAGCTCTTTTACGAGACATCTATGGTGAACGAATAATTTTCGCGTAGAAACAATTTTAATTGATCTCCGTGTTCCCATGGATTTAACAGCTCCAGACTGTTTTCTTTTGGGTTATGTTCAAGGGAAAGTTTATATTAATAAGCCGAGGACTATTGAGGAATTAAAAACGAAATTAAAAACAAAACACCATCATTTTTTTCGAAAGTTCATGGAAAATGTTGTGAAAAGAGCGCATTTGTGTGAAGCAGAAAATTGCCACCACTTGCGGCATATCATTTCCAATGACTAATCTACAAATATTCCCTTTGAGGTTACTGCCTTTAAAAAATATAAAAAAAATGTTTCAACTAAAAAGTTTTGAGGAATTCACACCACTTGGTCTTTCTGGGCCCCCCAGCATTTAGATAATTAAGATTTTGTGAGATTTTTTAGGCTTTGGAACCTACGAGACTTCTCCCTTTTTATACCCTCCACCTTGGAAAGGAGGGTATATTAACTTTGTCATTCCGTTTGTAACATCCTTAAATATTCGTCGTAGACCCCATAAAGTATATATATATTCATAATCAGCATAAAATTCTAAGTCGATTTAACGATTTCCGTTTGTCTGTCCGTCTGTCTGTCTGTTGAAATCACGATACAGCCCACATTATTTGACGTAGAGCGCCAAAATTTAGCAGAGCAATTGGTATTGTGTCTAGGATGGTTGGTATTGAAAATGAGATATATCGGTCCACGTTCTGGTATAGTCCCCATATAACGTTACCTCCCGATATTCGGTATTTTGATGATTTATGCCACATTTTTTCACGGATTTGTCTGAAAATTGGTATTTGTAGGTCATAACAGGTCCCTGTACGTGTGGCAAAACATTGCATGTATAGGTCTAGTTTTGGTATAGCCCCCATATAATGGTACCTCCCGATATTCGATATTTTGGTGATTTTTGCCACATTTTTTTAACGGATTTGTCTAAAAATTGGTATTTGTTGGTCATAATGGGTTCCAGCTCCGGTGGCGAAACATTGCATGTATGGGTCCATGATTTGGTATAGCTCCCATATAACGGTACTTCCCGATATTCGGTATTTTGATAGTTTTTGCCACATTTTTTCACAGATTTGTCTAAAAATTGGTATTTGTGAGTCATAATGGGTCCTAGTTCGTGTGGCGAAACATTGTATGTATAGGTCCACGTTTTGGTATAGCCCCCATATAACGGTACCTCCCTATATTCGGTAATTTAATGATTTTTGCCACATTTTTTTCACGTATTTGTCTGAAAATTGGTATTTGTAGGTCATAATGGGTTCTAGCTCCGTTGGCGGAACCTTGCATGTGTAGGTCCACGATTTGGTATAGCCCCCATATAACGGTACCTCCCGATATTCGGCATTTTAATGGTTTTTGCCACATTTCTTCTAATGTTTCCTTAACCCTAAGGTGGAGGGTATTAAAAGTTTGACCCGGCCGAACTTAATGTTTTTATACCCTCCACCATAGTATGGAGGGTATATTAAGTTTGTCATTCCGTTTGTAACACCTCGAAATATACATTTTAGACCCCACAAAGTATATATATTCTTGATCAGTTGTTGCAAAATCGTCAGGCGAAATCCCATTATTGTTGTTTTTATAAAAACAACGTTTGTTTATGAGTGGAGAACGATGGTAATGTTTACCAGGGGGTAAGGCAGGGAATACCTAGGTTTCGGAAAGAGCCACCAATCCTCATCAGTTCCCTTGTTTCTTGTCTGGGATATTCTCCCCAGAAGTTATTTAAAAAAATAACTTCTATGACAAAAAACAATTTTTACCCAAGTGACGAGATCGTAAGCTCAATAGAAGAGGAACAAAAGAATTACATAAAACTAAAATTCTTTTGGAAAATCTTCTAAATCTTACATCAGCATAAAATTCTATGTCGATTTATCAATGTCCGTCCGTCTGTCCGTCTATCCGTCTGTGGAAATCACTCTAGCTTCCGAACGAAATGAAGTAGATTGATAAAATTTTTCTCAAATGTGTATTATGTCTGCAGGAATTTTGGTATTGAAAATGGGCCATGTAGCTCCACGTCTTCGTATAGCCCCCATATAAAGGAAGCTCCCGATATTCGGTATTTTGATGATTTTAGCGACATTATTTACCGGAATTGTTTCAAATTTAGTATTTGACGTTTTTAATAGATACTACAGAATAAAACAGAAAATGGGCCATGTAGGTCCACGTCTTCGTATAGCCCCCATATAACGGTACCCCCGATCTTCGGTATTTTCATGATTTTAGCGACATTATTTACCTGAATTGTTTCAAATTTTGCATTTGAAGTTCGTAATGAATACTACAGCCTATGACGTAAAATTGTCTGTGCAGGTCCACGTCTGCATATAACCCCCATATAACGGTACCCCCCGATATTCGGTATTTTGATGATTTTAGCGACATTATTTACCGGAATTATTTATTGAGGTCCACGTCGTCGTATAGACTCTAATATACGGCTACATTAGATATTTTCAAGATTTTAACAGATTTTAAGGGATTTTTTTTTTGAAAATTGCCAAATTCCTTTCAAATGGTGGAGGGTATTCAATGTTCGGCCCGGCCGAACTTACAGCTTTTTTACTTGTTTATGCTGAAGTCGCACGTCAAATTACGTATGTGTGCACTCAATTCTTGGATTCAAGCATTATTCTCTAGCAATCAAAACTCTAGACGGCTTTGAAACTTTAAAAGAATTTTACTTTTCCCTCTGGAAAAATTTAATGTAAAATTGCCGCACTTCTTTGACCTGAGTGTGGCCGCTAAGATCCATTGCATTGTTGTTTGTTTGACGAACAACTTTTACTTTATCTTTCTTCTCAGTAAAGAAAGAAAAGAAACCAGAAAAAGCAAAAGAAAATAAGTAGCGTTAATTGTTACAAAACACAAAAAAGAAAGAAAGAAAAATAATAAAGACACTATTGTTATGCATAAAGTTGAAAATGTCTTAAACGTATGTATGTATGTGAGCATGTCAATAGTTGTGTATACAAATGTGGTAATTATGTAAATGTCAAATATTTAATTTTTGAATTTCCATTGAAAATTGAGTCATTCACTTTCTTTCTTGGCATGCATGGTCTGCAATGGAAAGAGAAGAGGCACGAAACGTTTATTTTTTGTTTTTGGTTTACATTTCCTAATGAGAAGTGGAAGCCGTCTTCTGCCAGCCATTGACGGGAGATTTTTGGTGGTGGGAGTTAGAAAACTAAGTCAAAATTCAATTTTTCACAACTTCCGTATTTAATTAATTCTATTGTTTTAATTTTTTTTTTGTATTTTCTTCATTCCATATTAATGAATTTGTAATGACTTAATTTATTTGTTTTCATGGTTCCATGATCGTTAGGTGGAAGTGTGTTATTACTTCCATTCTGGTTTGGAGGGAGTATGAATTACAGTTGTCAAACACCTGCACATCACTTGTTCACTTTATTGTTCGAGAAATTTTAGGTAAATATTGAAAACTTGTGCAATTAGTTCATCCAATAAACGTGAAATCGTGTTTCCTTTGCGACACCTGATTAACAGTTTAAGATCGGTTCCGCATGTGTTTACCATTAGCAGGTGCTACTTGTTGAGAGCACGTCAACTTAACCATGTTAAATATTTAACATGTTTTCTATGGTGTGGGAGGTAAATATGCAGTGGTTTCTTTTTAGAATAGTACAAGGTGGCGCAAAAGTAAACGTCCAATCAGAAAATGCTATACATTTTACGATTTCAGTTCAGTTTTGACATTTTTTTGTAGCAAAGACATGCGAAATACATATTAATAAACAATATTACGCTACACTGATCCAGAATGAGGAATATTGATGACTATTTATTGAACCAATAAACGTCGGTGACTGTGGCACAACGTGAATTTCGTCGCAGATTTCCTGGCCGTACAATGCCTACTGGGGAAACACTGCGACGTTTAGCCGCTCGCCTCGAAGAGACTACCACAAAAAAAGATGCTGCCAGGTGTGACAGATCCCGGAGTATCCGTTCTGCAGAGAATATTGCTGCTGTAGTCGAGGATATTATGGAACTGCCGTCGACATCGACCAGACGACGTGCCACGCAAATGGGTATCAGTCGATGGTCTTTACATCGAATTTCGTCGCAGATTCCTTGGCCATGCAACGCTTACTGGGAAACACTGCGAAGTTTAGGGGCTCGCCTCTATAAGACTGGCCCAACAAAAATGCTACCAGGCGTGGCAGATCCCGGAGTATCCGTTCTGCAGAAAATATCGAATCTACACCCAAGCGGAGCGGTTGTATTCCTTTCTCATCACAGAATAGAGAATGGAGTTGACAATCGAAGAGGGAGATTGGACACTACAAGTACATACATACTTCTCCACCATAGTATGGAGGATATATTCAGTTTGTCATTCCGTTTGTAAAGCCTCGAAATACACATTTTAGTCCCCACAAAGTATATATATTCTTGATCAGCATAAAATTCTATGTCGATTTAGCGATTTCCGTTGGTCTATGGAAATCACTCTAGCTTCCGAACAAAATGAAATAGGTTGATAAAATTTTACTCAAATTTATATTACTTTTGCTGGACTTTTGGTATTGAATACGGATTATGTAGGTCCACGCCTTCGTACAGCCCCCATATAATGGCACCTACCGATATTCGGTATTTTGATTGTTTTAGCTACATTATTTACCGGAAATATTTCAAAGCTGGTATTTGAAGTTAGCAACGGATACGACAGCCAGTGACAGGAAATTTTCCGTTCAGGTCCACGCCTTCGTACAGCCCCATATAACGCCACCTACAGACATTCGGTATTTTGATGATCTTAGCGACATTGTTCACCGGAATTGTTTCAAATTTGGTATTTGAAGGTCGTAATGGATACTACAGTCTGAGACAAAAAATTTTCGGTGCAGGTCCACGTCTTGGTATAATCCCCATATAATTGTACCTCACTATTTTCGGTATTTTGGTGATTTAAGCTACATTATCACCGTAAATGTTTCGAATTTGGTATATAAAGTTCGTAATGGATACTACAGCCTACGGCAGAAAATTGTCTGTGCAGGTCCACGTCTTCGTATAGCCCCCATATAACGGTACCTCCCGATATTCGGTATTTTAATGAATTTAGAGACATTATTTACCGGAACTATTTCAAATTTAGTATTTGAAGTTCGTAATGGATGCTACAGCCTACGGCAGAAAATTGTCTGTGCAGGTCCACGTCTTCGTATAGCCCCCATATAACGGTACCTCCCTATATACGATATTTTGATGATTTTAGATACATTATTCGCCGTTTATTTCAAGTTTCGAATTAAGGATTTTATTTTTGGAAAATTTCCAAATTCGTTCAAAATGGTGGAGGGTATTCAAAGTTCGACCCGGCCGAATTAAGTGCTTTCTAACTTGTTTGTTTTGGAACTTTGGAACCCTATTTCGGTTTAGAAATAGCAAAGCTCTACTACCACGGACGACTTTGTTTGGTGATGAGTACATACTTACTTCTCTCTCAATTTCCAAAAAAAGTTTTCTTTTTAGATGTTCCGAACGATATCTAAAGGGCCATAAATAAACTGATAAACATATATTCATCCATTCTGGACTGGTCTCACTTATCTGCCTACCAACTATTGATTTTATGGTACAAAAAATTGCCAATACATTTTTTAATAAAACAAGTAAAAGAAACATTAAGTTCGGCCGGGCCAAACTCTTAATACCCTCCACCTTAGGGTAAAAGAAACATTAGAAGAAATATGGCAAAAACCATTAAAATGCCGAATTTTGGGAGGTACCGTTATATGGGGGCTACACCAAAACGTGGACCTATAATTACAATGTTTCGTCACACGAACTAAGACCCATTATGACCCACAAATACCAATTTTTAGACAAATCAGTGAAAACATGTGGCAAAAACCATCAAAATACCGAATATCGGGAGGTACCGTTATATGGGGGCTATACCAAATCATGGACCCATACATGCAATATTTCGCCACCGGAGCTTGAAACCATTATGACCCACAAATACAAATTTTTAGACAAATCCGTAAAAAAATGTGGCAAAAAAAATTAAAATACCGAATATCAGGAGGTACCTTTATATGGGGGCTATATCAAAACGTGGACCCATACATGCAATGTTTTGCCACACGCACAGGGACCCATTATGACCTACAAGTACCAATTTTCAGACAAATCCGTGAAAATATGTGGCATAAATAATCAAAATACCGAATATCGGGAAGTACCGTTATATGGGGACTATACCAGAACGTAGACCGATATATCTCATTTTCAATACCAACCATCCTAGACACAATGCAAATAGCTCTGCTAAATTTTGGCGCTCTACGTCAAATTATGTGGACTGCATCGTGATTTCAACAGACAGACGGACAGACAGACAGACGGACATCGTTAAATCGACTTAGAATTTTATGCTGATTATGAATATATATACTTTATGGGGTCTAAGGCGAATATTTAAGGATGTTACGAACGGAATGACAAAGTTAATATACCCTCCTTTCCAAGTTGGTGGGTGTAAAAACGCCAATATTAACGCAAATCAATCTAGAAATGAGTGGAACAACTTCAGTAGTAAGTTCGCTCAAGGTCATATTAAGATTTGAGGTAACCGACAAAATCGTCGAAATATTATCGATAAAACAACCTCAAGGAGGCAGGACTATCACCAGCGAACGTTTCCCTGTGGTTGTTGTTCTATCTGTAATATTTAATTCGGAAGAAGGGTTCAAGGCGCATATTCCGCTTAGCATTTACTCTGTTAAGTCCATCATTAGTTTTTGAATAAAAAATAAACAATTTTTTTAATTTACAGCTATTTTTTCTGGGATTTTCGAAATTAAGATAATAAGTCATCTCACCTTCATCGAATGATTAATCGCATTCCCGTTTTTTTTTTGCTAATTTATCTGGTGCTAACTCTATGAATTCCCACCAAAATCAAATCAAATTTTTCATAATAAGCTCCCGCTGTTTTATGCGTTAAATTTATTATCAAACCAAGGCTTCAAACATTTCCGGTTAAAACGAATAAAAACTTAACCTGTCCATTAGGCAACATTTACATATTTTGCCAATAAAATTAGACGAAAAAAAACCCCAAAAGATTAGGTCAATCATTGTAGCACTTTGGAAATTCTGAAGCTAATTCTTTTTCGTCTCACAACGGCGGCTAATGCGCATTATTCCACATATATGATCGATTATGTGCCATAGTACCGTTTCGGAGATTTATAAATTTTGTCCAGAACGCCAAATCCAACTACAACAAAGTATAATGAAATCTATCACACAGGGCTTCGGTGAGCTGACAGTGCGGGTCGATTAGAGAACACGTCAAAACTTAATGAACAACTAATGGCTGGTTGGCTGGCTGGTCAATATTCTAAAGCATTGAAATAAACCTTTGGCAAACATAAGGTGTCGGCGTGATTTTTTTCTGTCGTTCCATGACATTGTTGTCGCCACCAACACCTTAAGTTGGTCATAACCCACCAGGCGTGGGTGGGCTTTATTGAATTGTACTTCATTGCAAATTCAAAATTTGTTTTCATAAAATTTATGCAAGTGTTTTGGAAATTGGGCATGGGGGAGCAAATCGGTGACCAAACTGCATAATTTGTAGAAAAGTTATGGCTTTTAGGGTCCACTCGCTGGCACATGCATATGAATGAATTATAAAATTTCCTATCAATTTTCCAAGCGATTAGATGTTGACATAATGCCCATAGCTGGTGTTCGCAGCAGAGTGAGTGATTTAATGGATTTGTGCTTTTTTTTCGTAGCTGAATGGTGCGTTCCGTTGTACTCGGGTGTAGTGATTTTGGAAGCTTACAATATGTTCTCACACATGTTGGCGTTGTGTCAAGAGCATAAATATTTAGGGCAATTACTTGGAGGAATTAATTAAATTGTTCACGAAGTTTGACATGTGCTCCAAATTGAATTACTGTTCAGACCTCTTGGAGATAAAACAAGTAAAAAAGCTGTAAGTTCGGTCGGGCCGCACTTTGAATACCCTCCACCATTTGGTACAAATTTAACAATTTTCACAAAAAAAAAAAAAATAAATAAATAAATAAATAAAATCCGTTAAAAATTCTGTTAAAATCTTAAAAAAAATACCGAATGTAGCCGTTATATTAGGGTCTATACGACGACGTGGACCTGCATAGGCAACTTTTGTCACAAGCTATTACAATATTCAAATGCGAAACTTGAAAAAAAATCTGTTTATAATGTACTTAAAATCATCAAAATGCCGAATATAGGAAGGTACCATGGGGGTCATAAAACGTGGACCTGCACGGACAATTTCCTGTCATAGGCTGTAGTATCCATTACGAACTTCAAATACCAAATTTGAAACAATTCCGATAAATAATGTCTCTAAAATCATCAAAATACCGAATATCGGGAGGTACCATGGGGGTAATACAACGTGGACCTGCACAGACAATTTCCTGTCATAGGCTGTAGTATCCATAACGAACTTCAAATACAAAATTTGAAATAATTCCGGTAAATAATGTCGCTAAAATCATCAAAATGCCGAATATCGGGAGGTACCGTTATATGGGGGCTATACGAAGACGTGGACCGCCACAGACAATTTTCTGTCATAGGCTGTGGCATCCATTACGAACTCCAAATACCAAAGTGGAAACAATTCCGGTGAATAATGTCGCCTAAATCATCAAAATACCGAATGTCGGGAGGTACCGTTATATGGGAGCTATACGAAGACGTGGACACGCACAGACAATTTTCTGTCTTAGGATGTGGTATCCATTACGAACTTTAAATACCAAATTTAAAACAATTCCGGTGAATAATGTCGCTAAAATCATCAAAATACCGAATATCGGGGGAAACCGTTATATGGGGGCTATACGAAGACGTGGACCTGTACATGGATCATTTTCTGTCTTAGGCTGTAGTATCCATTACGAACTTCAAATACAAAATTTGAAATAATTCTGGTAAATAATGTCGCTAAAATCGTCAAAATACCGAATATCGGGAGGTACCGTTATATGGGGGCTATTCGAAGACGTGGACCTACGTGGCCCATTTTCAATACCAAAAGTCCTGCAGACATAACATACATTTGAGTAAAATTTTAATCAACCTACATTATTTCGTTCGGAAGCTAGAGTGATTTTCACAGACGGATAGACGGACGGACATTGATAAATCGATATAGAATTTTATGCTGATCAAGAATATATATACTTTGTGGGGTCTAAAATGTATATTTCGAGGTATTTCAAGGCATTCAGCTATGGTCATATCTGAAACGATTTTCCCCAATTTTGATGTACTTGCTTCTAGACTGAATTCGGTTGAATGTGCCAAAATTTAGGTCATTTGGACAAATATTGGCCATTGTGTGGTTCAGTTGCAGATATATATGGGTTCTATATCTGGATGGTGTTTTGCTAAGCCTGTCTTCGGAAACCAAGTATCTCGGTACCGTCCTAGATGAACTTAAACTGGAAGAGGAATATTGAGGAGTGAGCTAGGAGGGTCCTAATTGCACTTTATTCCTGCAAAGACTCCATAGGAAAGAGCTGGGCCCTTAAGCCTCATAAATCTAATTGTTATGTGAGTCAGTCGTCCGGCCAATCCTAACCTATGGAGGGCTAGTTTGGTGGCACTCTCTAGAGAAAACTACCTCTATAGCAAAAGCATTGATAAAGTCCAAAGAGTTGCATCGCTACTAACTACAGGCGAGTTTAGGAGCTCACCCCAATTCGCACTAGATACCCTACTCAACTTAAAACCCTTAAGTCTATTTGTATGTGGCCTGCGACTCAACGAACTGGGACAATGGCGGAGTCAGTCCTTTGAACACTCCATCAATCTCAAATGTGTGGAGAACATAGTAAATCAGGATATAGCCTGTGATTAGATATCACCTAGGCAAAGCTTTGAATTACTTGATATCCATATACCTAACAGAGACGTCTTGATCCGCAACATTCCACCTTCTAATGATATAGCTGTCTATACTGATGTGTCAAAGATAGAAAGTGGAAAGCGAGCCGGGGTCTTCTGTGAAAGCTAAGTATCAAAAGAATCTTCAAACTAAACGTTGTTCAGGCAGAAATCTTTGCTGTCAGGAAGGCCATAGAGCTGAATGAACTTGATGGACCGGTGACTATATATGTCGATAGTCAAGCGGCCCTGAAGGCTCTTTTACAATAAAATCTATTGCAATTCTGGATTACAGGAATACTCTGGAAAAGGTTAAGTCGTTTGTCCAACTCTGTTGGGTCCATGAACACTGAAACATATCTGGCAATAAATCGGCTAATGAATTGGCCAGACGCGGATCTGAGTCAGTAGATCTAGAAATTGAGAGCTCAGTGAAGCCACCTTTATGCCACTTCTTCCAAATACAGCTTAAACATATCTGGCAATGAATTTCCAAGACGCGGATCTCAGTCAGTAGATCTGCCACTTCTTCCAAACACTGCTTAAACATTATCTTGGGAGATTGCAACAGAACTGGCTATCTGGAAGGAGATGTAATGTCTCCAACAAGATTTGGCCGGTGAACTTCGAAAGGAGATCAAGCTCACTCATATCCATGGCGAAGTCGGTCGTGAAGCTTGTGGTGGGCCTAATTACGGGACACCGCAACATAAGGGCCATGACTTCAAACTGACACTGCAAGCTTTGTCAGGACGAGGAGGAAACTGAGACGGTGGGGCACTTACTCTGCCACTGCCCAACTCTTATCGGAGTGAGACCGATACTAGTGGGTAAGTAAATTCTGCCCGACTTGTCCTCCCTCTCCGAAACTGAGCAAGCGGTCATTCTTCAGTCAGGCATCTGAATTTTATAAATGACGCGCGGTTACCAAAAGGTTCTTTAACCTAACCTTACCTATAATATAATTCTCAAAGTTCATTTATAAATTTCAGATGCCTGACTGAAGAATGACCGCTGGCTCAGTTTCCACTCGGAGACTTACTGGTCCATTTTGTAAATCTTAGAAAGAATAGTAAAAGAAAGGAATGGGTGATGGAAGAGAGTGAAGATAGAATTATAGAGTAGCATCTACGGCTAAAGAATTCGCCGTGTCGTCTTTAGCCACTCGAATCTTCTGGTTAATTGCAGAATTACTGTAGGGTCAGTGTTAGAAAAAAAGACATACAGATGTGACATTAGTTTCCCCCACCAACCTGAGTCCCACGTTAATGAGTGCTGGCCAGTGGCAGAGCAAGTGCTCGATTGTCTCAATTTCTTCTTCATCTTGACAGATCCTACAGTAGTCAAGGTCTTCGCTATTCCATTTCGAGGTCATTGCCCTCACCTTATAGTGACCTGTGATGATATCCACCACAAGTTTTAAATCAGGTTTCGACAATGACAGTAGCGACTTTGTTCTCTTCTCCGGGAGTATGGGCCAGATACTCTCCGAGATGGTATAACCCATTTCGTCCAGCCATCTTTGTGGGATTCTCTCAGAGTAATGTCTGTGGATAACCTGTAGGAAGTGGCACAATGGTGGTTTAACTGAGTTATCTACTTCAATGGTAGTTGATTAGGATCCTCGGCTGGCCAATTCGTCTGCAGTCTCGTTGCCTGGAATATTATAATGACCAGGAACCCAACAGAGCTTGATGGACAACCCAGTGTTTTCCAAGGCTCTTCTACAGTTCAAAAGAACTCCAGACTTAATGGTATAGGAATGGTATAGGCCTTCTGTATATAGTCACCGGACCGCTAACCTCAGTATTCCTCGTGGTTTTCAGCAGGTCTGTGTTTTTTTTTTTTGACCGCAAAAGTTTCCACCTGGAATACGCTACAGTCGTTTCCAAGCTTGTAGGATTCGCGAACATTAAGAGTATCACAGAAGACGCCAGCTCCCGTTCCACAATCCATCTTTGAAACGTCGTTATAAAAAGCTATGCAGCGGAAAGGTGGGCTGTTATGGGCCCAGGCGTCTCTGTTAGGTATGTGTATGTTAGGTGGGTCAAAGCTCAACCGTGGTGAAATATATCCACTTGCCCTCCCATATTCCTTACACGCCTTAGAATCGCAGAATGCTCAAAGGATTGACTGCGCCATTCGTTTAATTCTCTGAGTCGAAGAGTACGCCTTATTGCCTGTTCCTCTACATTTATGCTCAGTGGACGTACAGTAGGGTGTCCACTGCTGCTTGAGGTGTGCTCCTGAAGGCGCCCGTTATTAATAAGGATGCGGCTCTTTGAACTCGAACTTCGTAAACCGTTGGATTTTCATACCCTCCACCATACTATGGAGGGTATATTAACTTTGTCATTCCGTTTGTAACTCCTCGAAATACTCATGTCAGACCCAACAAAAATTCTTGATCAGCGTAGAATTCTAAGTCGATTTAGCCAAGTCCGCCCGTCCGTCTGTCTGTCTGTCTCTTGTAACGAAATGAGATAGAAGGCTAAAATTTTGCACACCTGTTTATTTTTCCAGTAGGCAGGTTAAGTTCGTAAATGGGCAATGTGGGTCCATGTTTTCGTATAGCCCACATATAACGGTACCTCCCGATATTCGGTATTTTGATGATTTTAGCGACATTATTTACCGGAATTGTTTCAAATTTGGTATTTGAGGTTCGTAATGGATGCTACATCCTACAACAAAATATTGTCTATGCAGGTCTACGTCTTCGTATAGCCCCCATATAACGGTATCTCCCGATATTCGGTATTTTGATGATTTTAGCGATATTTTTCACCAGAATTGTTTCAAATTTGGTATTTGAAGTTCGTAATGGACGCTACAGCCTATGACAGAAAATTGTCTGTGCAGGTCTACGTCTTCGTATAGCCCCCATATAATGGTACCTCCCGGATATTCGGTATTTTGATGATTTTAGCGACATTATTTACCGGAATAGTTTCAAATTCTGTATTTGATGTTTGTAATGGACGATACAGCCTATGACAGAAAATTGTCTGTGCAGGTCCACGTGTTCGTATAGCCTCCATATAACGGTACCCCCGATATTCGGTATTTTAATCATTTTAGCGACATTATTTACCGGAATTATTTCAAATTTGGTATTTGAGGTTCGTAATGGATGCTACATCCTACGACAAAACATTGTCTATGCAGGTCTACGTCTTCGTATAGCCCCCATATAACAGTACCCCCCCGATATTCGCTATTTTCATGATTTTAGCGACATTATTTATCGGAATTGTTTCAAATTTCGTATTTGAAGTTCGTAATGGATACTACAGCCTATGACAGAAAATTGTCTGTGCAGTTCCACGTCTTCGTATAGCCCCCACCGATATTCAGTATTTTGATGATTTTAGCAGATCCACGTTTCCGTATAGACTCTAATATACGGCTAGATTAGGCATTTTCAAGATTTTAACAGAATTTTTAACGGATTTTATTTTTTTGAAAATTGTTAAATTTCTACCAAATGGTGGAGGGTATTCAAAGTTCGGCCCGGCCGAATTTACAGCTTTTTTACTTGTTTGATTTTGAATTATAAACGGTTGTTATCCTGAAAAGTGTGGGTATGAGATTTTAATATAATTTCAAATTTTCATATTTTGGAAATTCCCGGGCAAAATACAAATTAACAGTTCAAATATTTTGGGAAAATCCCAAAAAAAAAAAAATCCAAGGCATCAAAATGAGCGGCGCCCAAGGTAAAGAAAAAATGCCAAAAGAAACACCCATCAATGGTCATGGTCTCATCAAAACACTGACTCTTCATCTATTTTCTATGAGAAGATGAATCGAGAAAGTTGTTGTTTTTTTGTTCTGGTTGTGGCACTTGACTAATATCTTGCTGTTGGCCAACAAAGATCTTGGCCACATAAATAATGTCAGACACCATCGAACCCATTGGTCTATTTCTTTTTGTGTAAAAAAAGTGTTTTTTGTTACGTATTTTGACATGAACCCCGTAGAGTCATTGTTTTCTTTTCTCCGTTGTAACCAGAGCTTTGATGGCATTGGCGGTGGGTGATTGTTGGTTCATTTGCAACACGATTTTTCATGCTTTGGCTTTTATTTTCAAATTCCAAAACAAAACACCACAAATGAGCTCCAATTGCTGTTGTAGCAGATCATTGAACTTCACCTGCCACCAAGTGATCCAATTGAAATTGGCCGGATACATTATTAGCGAAATTTTTATAAAAGAGATAATGGATGATAAATGGGAGATATAGTTATGTAAAAAAAACAACTTTGTTTTGATGATAATCCCAGCGAACACAAATATTTGCACTACAAAAAAAAAAAAAAAAAACAGACACGCTTACAATAATAACCTCATTCCGAATACCAATGTCATTAATTATAAATGATTTATTAGGTTATTTTGGAGTGCATCATACGTTCGCTAACCCCAAAATGTTTCAAAGCGAAGATGATAAAGCGATCGGAAAGAAATTCACAATTGAAAAGTATTTTGAATTGGTTACAGTTTTGATATTTCGATTATGATAGGATGTTGCGAGGGAGAAGTAATGAAAAGATGGTAACGAACTAATGCTAAATTTTGGTCACATAAATTGCTGTATGACATGCAGTTCATTAAAGGTGGCAATTCTTTGCTGGGTCAAACTATGGAAACCCTCGTCTGCATTAAAAAGCGAGAGTTTGAAAAATGATCCGAAAGCAAAAATAAACAACAGATCCTGAAAGAAAAATTATATTGCAGCTCTATAAACAAAAACAACCCAAAAATTGAATACCCTCCACCATTTGGAGCGAATTTAAAAATTAAAAAAAAAATAAATAAAATCTTTTAAAAATTTTATTAAAATCTAAAAAATACCGAATACAGCCGTTATATTGGGGTCAATGCGAAGACGTGGACCTGCATAAGCAACTTTTGTCATAGGCCATTACATTATTCAAATACGAAACTTGAAAAAAAACAAGTAAAAAGATGTAAGTTCGGCCGGGCCGAATTCGTTAAAAATTCTATTAGGGTCTATGCGACGACGTGGACCTACATAGGCAACTTTTGTCATAAGCTATTACAATAATCAAAATACGGAATATAGGGGGGTACCATGGGGGTTATAAAACGTGGACCTGCACAGACAATTTTCTGGCATAGGCTGTAGTATCCATTACGAACTTCAAACACCAAATTTGAAAGAATTCCGGCAAATAATGTCGCTAAAATCATCAAAATACCGTATATCGGGGGGAACCGTTATATGCGGGCTATACGAAGACGTGGACCTGCATGGCCCATTTTCTGCCTTATGCTGTAGTATCTATTACGAACTTCAAATACAAAATTTGAAATAATTCCGGTAAATAATGTCTCTAAAATCATCAAAATACCGTATATCGGGGGTACTGTTATATGGGGGCTATACGAAGACGTGGACCTACATGGCCTATTTTCAATACCAAAAGTTTGCAGAGATAATACACATTGGAGTAAATTTTTATTAACTTACTTAATTTCGTTTGGAAGCTAGAGTGGTTTCCGCAGACGGACAGACGGATAGACGGACGGACATTGTTAAATCGACATAGAATTTTATGCTGATCAAGAATATATATATTTTGTGGGTCTAAAATGTATATTTCGAGGTGTTACAAACGGAATGATAAACTTACTCCATACTATAGTGAAGGGTATAAAAACGGTGAAGAATGCTGTTAAAATCATCAAAATACCGTATATACGGAGATGCCGATATATGGGGGCTATACGAGAACGTGGACTTGCATAGACAATTTTCTGTCACAGGTAGTAACCATTAGGAACTTCAAATATGAAGCAATTCCAGTGAGTATTGTACCTAAAATCGTCAAAATACCGTAGGTACCGATTTATGGAGGCTTTACGAAGACGTGGGCCCACATACGCAATTTTTCGTCATGGGCTGTAGTGCCCACTACGAACTCTAAATACAAAATTTGAAACAACTCCAGTGAATAATGTCCCAAAAGGTATCAATATACCAAATATCGGAGGGTACAGTTGTATGGATTTCGGGCTATATGATAAAGTGGACCAAATCCGTTTCAGGACATTTGGAGTCGATCTAGCGATGTCCGTCTGTCCGCCTGTCTGGCCGGCTGGTGCACACGATAATTCTCGTAGGGAGTATCCGATTTGATCCAAACTTGGTACGCCGTAATATTATTTTCAAATTTAGATCGAGTTCGGAGATGGGCAATATCGGTCCGCACCTTCTGGTACCTCCCCCACAAAAGGTCGAAATTTTATGCATAATAATTTACTGCACAGAAAGAGAAAGGATAATCCAATTTTGCTCCAACTTTACAAATCCTAACATTTGCATCAGAGCTAGGTCAGGTGCGAAAATGGACAATATGGGTTCACTCCATTAAGTACTTCCTCCCACAAATGGTCAAAATTCTGAATAATTACAACTCTCATAAAATGTGATGTAAAAGTCCGATTGTCTTCAAATTTCACACATCCCAATATTTATATTAACCCAAGGTCTCTGGGCAATATCGGTACACTCCTTCTGATACCGCCCCTACAAATGGTCGAAATTTTCAAAAATATATATATTTTCTGCACGGAAAGGGAAGCAGTAATCTAATTTTGCTCTAATTTTGCAAATCCTAATATTTGCGTCAGTTCTATGTTAGGTGCCAAAATGGAAAATATTGGTCCACTCCATCAAGTGCCTCTCCCACAAAGGGTCAAAATTTTGAATAATTACAACTCTTAAAAAATATGATGTAAGAGTCCGATTATCTTCGAATTTCACACATTCTACTATTTTTATGAATCCAAAATCTGGTAGTAAGACGGAATGTAACGGTACACTCTTTCTGGTACCTCCCCCACAAACGCACAAAATTTTGAATATCCATGTAGTTCATAAAAAGCGAAATCAACATCCGATTCCATTCTGGACATGGTACATCTCAATATTTCCATCAAAACAAGATCTGTTATAAAGATGGTAGAGATCGGACGATTGCTTTTGCTATCTGCTCCACATGGGGTTCAAGATTTTGAAAAACATAACGCTCAAAGAAATCGAAATAAGCATGGATGCCCTCCTTAAATTTCAACATACAAACATTTTTGCTAACACAAGACCTGTTGTGAAGATGTTATATATCTATGAACCCCTTCTGATACCTCACCCACAAAGGAACACAATTTTGCAATACTTTTATCTGTCTGCTGAGGGTATACATCTGTCGGAAAAACCGACCAATACTTTTTACTTGTTTTTTTTTATACATTTTTCTTTGAACTTTTTTCGAGTTAATGCCTGAAAGTGACATAAAACTTCGTCTTAAAGGGAAAGTGTCAAAGAAGTAAATATTCTACACCAAATTCCACTACAGATCTCAGAATAAATTATATATCTACATTTAATAGTTTTAGAGAAAATTACATTCTATATTTTTACAATATAAGTGGTAATTGCATTTTTGCGTTTTTGACAGTTAATTTCTCATCATACGTTTCTTATCTGGATCAAAATCTCCCATAATAGTTAATTTTTTGGGATAAATGTCAAAGACAAAAATATTCCACACAAGATTTCATTATATATCTAGGAATAAAGTAATTATCTAGGCACAACAGTTTTTAAGAAAATGGCATTCCAATATTGTGTATTACTGGTGAAAATTGTGTGTTTACGTTTTTGAGTGTCATTTTTATTCCTTCGAAAGCTGAGGCAAAATCTTCCTTAAAAATTCATAATTTGGTGAAAATGTCAAAGGAGAAAATATTCTACACCAAATTTCACAATAGATTCGAGAATAAATTATATATCTACATGTAATAGTTGATAAGAAAATTACATCTGAGATATGTACATTATAAGTGCTAATTATATGTTTGTGTTTGGACTCTTAATTGTATAAGTTTCTTATTAGGGTCAAAATCTCCCAAAATAGTTAATTTTTTGGGATAAATGTCAAAGACAAAAATATTCCACACCAAATTTCATTATGAGTCTCGAAATAAAGAAATTGTCTAAGAAAAATAGTTTTTAAGAAAATTACAAGCGAAAATTGTGTATTACAGCTGAAAATTGTGAGTTTACGTTTTTGATTGTTATTTTTATTCCTTTGAAAGCGAAATCAAAATTTCCCTTTATACTTCATTATATGTTGAAAGTGTCAAAGTGGGAAATATTCTACCCCGAATTTCATTATAGATCTTAGAATAAACTATATATCTACGTGCAATAGTTTTTAAGAAAATTACATTCGATATTTTTACAATATAAGTGGTAATTACATGTTTGCGTTTTTGACAGTTCATTTCTCATCATACGTTTCTTATCTGGGTCAAAATCTCCCACAATAGTTAATTTTTTGGGATAAATGTCAAAGACAAAAATATTCCACACCAAATTTCATTATATATCTAGGAATAAAGTAATTATCTAGGCACAACAGTTTTTAAGAAAATTACGTTCGAAAATTGTGTATTAAAGGTGAAAATTGTGTGTTTACGTTTTTGAGTGTTATTTTTATTCCTTCGAAAGCTGAGGCAAAATCTTCCTTAAAAATTCATTATTTGGTGAAAATGTCAAAGGAGGAAATATTCTACACCAAATTTCACTTTCAATAGATTTCAGAATAAATTACATATCTACATGTAATAGTTGATAAGAAAATTACATCTGAGATATGTACATTATAAGTGCTAATTATTGCGTTTGGACTCTTAATTGTATAAGTTTCTTATTAGGGTCAAAATCTCCCATAATAGTTAATTTTTTGGGATAAATGTCAAAGACAAAAATATCCCACACCAAATTTCATTATGAGTCTCCGAATAAAGTAGTTATCTAGGAAAAATAGTTTTTAAGTAAATTACAATTGAAAATTGTTTATTACAGGTGAAAATTGTGAGTTTACGTTTTTGATTGTTCTTTTTATTCCTTTGAAAACGAAATCAAAATTTCCCTTTATACTTCATTATATGTTGAAAAGTGTCAAAGGGGAAAATATTCTGCACCAAATTTCACTATAGATCTTAGAATAAACTATATATCTACTCTCAATAGTTTTTAAGAAAATTACATTCGATATTTTTACAATATAAGGGGTAATTATATGTTTGCGTTTTTGACAGTTAATTTCATACCTTTTGTTATCTGAGTCAAAATCTCCCTTACTAGTTAATTTTTTTGGATAAATGTCAAAGACAAAAATATTCCACACCAAATTTCATTATGAGTCTCGAAATAAAGAAATTATCTAGGCAAAATAGTTTTTAAGAAAATTACATTCAAAAATTGTTTATTACAGGTGAAAATTGAGAGTTTAAGTTTTTGACTCTTCATTTTATACCTTTGAAATCGAAGTCAAAATCTCACTTTATACTTTATTATTTGGGAAAAGTGTCAAAGGGGGATATATTCTACACCAAATTTCATTATAGATCTCAGAATAAACTAAATATCTACGTGCAATAGTTTTTAAGAAAATTACATTCGAGTTTTGTACATTATAAGTGTTACCACATGTTTGCGTTTTTGGCTGTTATTTTCATACATTTCTTATCTTGGTCAAAATCTTCCATACTAGTTATTTTTTGGAATAAATGTCAAAGACAAAAATATTCCACATCAAATTTCATTATAAGTCTCGGAATAAAGTAATTATCTAGGCAGAACCGTTTTTAATAAAATTACATTCGAATATTGTGTATTACAGGTGAAAATTGTGAGTTTACGTTTTTGACTGTTATTTTTATTCCTTTGAAATCTATGTCAAAATCTTCCTTTAAAATTCATTATTTGGGGAAAGTGTCAAAGAAGGGAATATTCGACACCAAATATCACTATAGATCTCAGAACAAACTATATATCTACGTGCAATAGTTTTTAAGAAAATTACATTCGATATTTTTACAATATGAGTGGTAATTACATGTTTGCGTTTTTGACTGTTAATTTCATACGTTTCTTATCTGGGTCAAAATCTCCCAAAATAGTTATTTTTTTGAGGTAAGTGTCAAATACAAAAATATTCCACACCAAATTTCACTATGAGTCTCGGAATAAAGTATTTAACTAGGCAGAACAGATTTTAAGAAAATGGCATTCCAAAATTGTGTATCACAATTGAAAATTGTGTGTTAACATTTTTGACTGTTATTTTTATTCATTTGAAAGCTCAGACAAAATCTCCCTTTATACTTCATAATATGTGAAAAGTGTCAAAGGGAGATATATTCTACATCAAATTTCATTATGACTCTCCAAACAAAAGAAATGTGTACACTTAACACGTATCATGAAAAATAATAATTATTCTTTGCTAACTTCCAACCAATTTCCCCTCTTTTCTTCTTCTTAATAAAATCATTTTCCAATTGTTGACCACCAAATAACTTTATTTCTTGGCGAACATAATTCCAACGATTTTCTTTGTAGGAACATTATTGCAATGCCGCCATAACTGTAGTTACATGCTACCTCTTTTTTTAAATCTAGATCAGCTCCCAAAGAAGGCAACCAGTTTCTTCTTCTATTTAGGTAAGATGCCAGCTGCTTGTCCGAGATATTTTTTAAGTAGGCCTACTATCTTCGGTGAGATAACGAGTATGTGTGCGTGTGTGTCTGAAATTCTTCTTCTTCATCTTTATCTCACAAAAGTGTCAACAAAATTGTCCACAAACTGTTAAAGAACTGGCGGCCTAGACTCTGTGGTGACTGAGACAGCCAGGTATTTGATATCATAACAAAGGTGGATACGATTGCATGCCATTGGCTGGCATTTTTGTTGTGGGCTCTGGTCATACGGCCTGGGAATGTTCCAACCATATGGCGCAGACAATGAAGATGTTGCTCAGACCAATTTTGGTAGTAACCATTTTTAATGGCATTTTTGAGTTGGCTTTTTTATGGATGTCTGGGTTGGAGAATGGCGTTGGCGGCAGAGGCGATGTATGGCAGGCAGTATGCTGCCAACAAAAACTTATCCTGGACCAATTTCGGCTCATTTTTTTTTTCAATTTAAAAAATTCGCAAACCTCTGCTACCAAAGTTTTTTTTTCGTAGGAAAAAAATCGTAGAACCCTAGGTTTGTTATAGAAAACTCTTCTAGAAGTCTGTATAAAAATCCTGGAGGTTTTTGTTTTTCCCGAAAAAATCGAGCACCACTTGGCAAACATGTTTTCCATGAAAAAAATTTCCTGGACCCCTTGGAGTCGATGTTTTTCCATTCCTGTATCCCATCTAGACCTGTATTCTTTTCTTGAAAATTCTGGATCCCTAGAGATTTATAGAAAAAATTGCAAACCCTTGGTGTCAATATAATTTTTTCTGTAGGGAAAAAATCACAGAACCCTTGTGTTGTTAAAGAAAACTCTACTAGAAGTCTGTATAAAAATCCTCAAGATCTGGAGGTCCTTGTTTTTTCGAGAAAAAAAAAATGAGCACCCCTTTGGGATCCATATTTTCCATAGAAAAAATACTAGACTCCTTGGTTTCATGAAATATATTTCCTCGAGCCCTTGGGATTGTTGTCTTTCTAGTCCTGATTTTTTTCTGAAAGTTCTGAATCCTTTTAGCTCCATATTTTTTCATAGAAACCAATCCTGGTCAAATTTAGGATATTTTTTTCTATTTAAAAAATCGCAAACCCCTGTTGTTTTTGTTTTTTCTATAGGGAAAAAATGGCAGAACCCTAGGGTGGTTATAGAAAACTCTACTAGAAGTCTATATAGAGCTCCAGGTGCCATTGAGATCATTGTTTTTCCAGAAAAAAAACACCCCGTGGGAACAATGTTTTCCATAGAGAAAAATATTTCCTGAACCCCTTGGGGTCGATGTCTTTCCATAAAATATTCCTTTACCTCATCTAGTTCTTGTATTTTTTTTTTTTTTGTTTTTTTATAGAAATAAATTCGAGTCCAATTTGGGGTTAATTTTTTCCATATAAAAAAAGAAATTGCAAAAAGTCGCAGAACACTAGGATGGTTATAGAAAACTCTTCTAGAAGTCTGTATAAAAATTTTGGAGCCCTGGAGGTCCTTGTTTTTCCCGAGAAATTCAAGCACACTTTGGGAACCATTTTTTTTATAGAAAAAAAAATCCTGAATTTTTTTCAAGGATCCCTAGAGGTTCATATTTTATCATAGAAATAAGTCCTGGGCCAAATTGAGGTTTATATTTTTCTGCATAAAAATCGCAAACACCTGGTGCCAAGGTTCATTTTTCTCTGGGGAAAAAATTGCAGAACACTAGGGAACTCTTCTAGAAGTTTGTATAAAAATCTCCCCCAAAAATTTTAAATTATCCAATTACTTTGTTATTTAAAATTTCTAAAATCTGACTACTTAAAAATTCCCATCAGGTACCTTAATTATGGTGTAGTATTTACGGAACGTGTGCACTATTAGATCACTAACATCAAAAAATCTCAATTGTCCATTCATGCAAACAATAAACGAGATTGTTGTCTTTTTAGAAATTCTACTCAGGTTGTAGACTCTAGAATTAACTGCGACACACCCGCAACAAACTATTTCAATATGATAAATGGAACAACAACAAACATCGGAGGTCATTAAAAATTCCGAAACCATTTAGGCGCGAATAGTTGTTTTCACCCAATAAACTACCAAAAAAATCGCCACATTTTTGTCCAACACCCGACTGACTGCCTGAATTAAATTTTCGCATTCTATATTTCGTTTTAATTTAAATATACCTTGCTCTTATCCGCCGGAATCATTAACAATTGATCAACGATCACGATTTTTTCACACACATCAGCGCTAATGGAAGGGAGGCCCAAATTCATCATCAAGTCAGTCGATTTCGTCAACATTTAATCGAGTTGAGATTTCGTTTTTTTTCTTCTCGAAGTTAGCATGAACTGCACGTCTGACTGTGTGAAGATTGAAGACAACTATTGTGGTCATTGCCACCGAATTGTTGATGAATAAAAAAATGAATAAAGATACTCATTAATGATTTAAAGCAACTTTTGGATATTCATTTTATGACAGGCTGCATCGTTTATTATTAACTAATATATAAAATATAAAAAATATATTTTTAAAAAAATCGTCGTTTATTATTAACTAGAAAATAATTTTTAAAAAAATACACGTTTATAGTTAACTATAAAAAATATTTTTAAAAAAAAAAATCACGAAAAAATATTTATTAAAAATTTATTTGTTAAAATATCCACGTTTATCGTTAACTAAAAAAAATATTTTTTAAAACTCCAAGAATATTATTAACTAGAAAAAGTATTTTTTTAGAAAAAACACGTTTTTTTATTTACTAGAAAAAGTATTTTTTTAGAAAAAACACGTTTTTTTATTTACTAGAAAATAATATTTTTAAAAAAATCCACGTTTATTATTAACAAAAAAATATTTGTTAAAATATTCACGTTTATCGTTAACTAAAAAAATATTTTTTAAAATTTGACGTATATTATTAGTTACAAAAAATATTTTTTAAAAAATCCACGTATATCGTTAACTGGAAAAAATATTTTTTTAAAATTCCACGTATATTATTTACTATGTAAAATAAAAATCCACGTTTATCGTTAACTAGAAAAAAAAATATTTTTTAAAATTCCACGTATATTATTAAATATAAAAAATATTTTTTAAAAAATCCACGTTTATCGTCAACTAAAAAAATATTTTTTAAAATTCCACGTTTATTATTAACAAGAAAAAATAATTTTTTAAAAAATCCACGTTTATCGTTAACTGGAAAAAAATATTTTTTAAAGTTCCACGTATATTATTAACTATAAATAATCCACGTTCATCGTTAACTAGAAAAAAATATTTTTTTAAAATTCCACCTATATTATTAACTATAAAATTATTTTTTTTTAAATTCACGTTTATCGTTAACTAGAAAAAAATATTTTTTAAAATTTCACGTATATTATTAATTATAAATAATATTTTTTAAAAAATTCACATTTATTATTAACTAAAAAATATATATATTTTTTTTTAAATTCCACGTATGTTATTAATTATAAAAATATTTTTTAAAACATCCACGTTTATCGTTAACTAAAAAAATATTTTTTAAAATTCCACGTTTATTATTAACCAGAAAAAATATTTAAAAAAAATCCACGTTAAGGTATTAACTAGAAAAAATATTTTTAAAAAATCCACGTTTATTATTAACTAGAAAAAATATATATTTTTTTAAATCCATGATTATTATTATTTTGAAAAAAATATTTTTAAAAAATTATAGTATACTAATAAGTAAAATTATAGTATACTAAATAGTAAAAAAATTTAAAAATTCATATATGAAAAAAAATATATATATTTTATAAAAAACACTAGTTTGATAATATCTTGGCATTTTTTTAATCAATTTTTGAGAATTTTCTAATTTTCATTAATTAAAAAAATTTTATTTAAATAATCCACTTTATTTTTAACTACTAAAAATGTTTAACTAGAAAACCAAACTTTGCATACCCTCCACCATTTGGAACGACTTTGGCAATTTTCAAAACAAAATAAATAAAATAAAATCCGTTAAAAATTCTGTTAAAGTCTTAAAAATACCTAATGTAGCCGTTATATTGGGGTCTATACTACGACATGGACCTGCATAGGCAACTTTTACCATAAGCCATTACAATATTCAAATGCGAAACTTGAAAAAAATCGGTGAATAATGTAGGTAAAATCATCAAAATACCGAACATAGGGAGGTAATATGGTGGGGGCTATCACAGGCTGTAGTATCCATTGCGAACTTCAAATACCAAATTTCTAACATTTCCGGAGAATAATGTCGCTAAAATCATCAAAATACCGAAAATAGGGAGGTACCATTGTAAGGGGGCTATACGAAGACGTGGACCTGCACAGACAATTTTCTGTCTTAGACTGTAGTAATCATTACGAACTTCAAATGCCAAATTTGAAATAATTCCCGTTAATAATGCCGCTAAAATCATTAAAGAAACCGAAAATTGGGAGGTACCAATATTTGGGGGCTATACCAAAACGGGACCTATGTAGCTCATTTTCAATACCAAAAGTCCTGCAGACATAATATATATTTGAGTAAAATGTTATCAACCTACTTTATTTCGTTCGGAAGCTACAGTGATTTCCACAGACGGACTGCCGGAACGACATCGATTAATTGACGTAGAATTTTATGCTGATCAAGAATATAAATACTTTGTGGTGTCTTAAATGTAATTTTCCAGGTTTTACAAACGGAATGGCAAACTTAATATATTATTGTGGAGGGTATAAAAATATATTTTATAAAAAAATAGAAGTTTGATAATATCTTGCATTTTTTGTAACTCACTTTTGTTAATATTTTGAAAAAATGTTTTATAAAAATTACATTTTTATTAATTTTTGCTTCTTGGCATCTTTTTCGTGCCACCCTGTTTCTTAATATTTCATACCGGCTTACGCAAATATTATTTAGTACCTACTGCATTAACACGTCCACCATACATCATACATTTTGATTTAATACTTGTCAATCATACAACACCTTAATGCAAGCACCCCAACACACACACTTACGTTCATGCAATCACGTTCATATTTAGTAAATATTGAAAATATAAACTGATATTCGTTACAAGGCTTTTAATTAAATGGATTTATCGAAAATGAAAAAAATATTGATTTTTTTGTATGCTCCGCAAATTTTGCTCATGCCACAATGAAATCGGTATGAGTTGCAATGGCCAGAGGGATTTCCTTTCAGGCAAGTGAAATATGGATATATGAACTGAACACTTGATGCGACAATTGGGGTGAACTTGAAGATGTCGTGTAGTTGGCTGCCGGGGATTGAGGGAGAATACTGGCTGTGTGATTGAGGGAATGGGGATATAGAGGAGATAGGACCTAGAATGGACTTTGTGGAAATGATATCAAGAATTTTGAGTCATGTTGGAAGAAAGTTCCATTGAAGTAGCTTCCATCTTCGAAATTTGTGTTTAATTCTGGTTGCGTTTGAAAGGCGTATGATTTGTTGGATGTCCAAGATATGGGATATTTCTAAATTGGTCAAATTTCATTCCTTAGATATTTTCCTTTACTGGTTGCCTTATCTAAGTCATTAATTGTTAGAATGGCCACAAGAAATTCCTCATTGCTTCAAACTTTGATACAAGTTTTTTGTTTTTTTTTTATACCCTCCACCATAGTATAGAGGGTATATTTAGTTTGTCATTCTATTTGTAACACCTCGAAATATACATTTTAGACCCCACAAAGTATATATATTCTTGATCAGCATACAAATCTATGTCGATTTAGCGATGTCCATCCGTCTGTGGATATCACTCTAGCTTCCGAACGAAATGCAGTAAATTGATAAAAATGTCTGCAGGACCTTTGGTATTGAAAATGAGCCATGTAGGTCCACGTTTTGGTATAGCACCCATATAACGGTACCCTCCGAAATTCGG
Source organism: Musca domestica (assembly GCF_030504385.1). NCBI lineage: Eukaryota > Metazoa > Arthropoda > Insecta > Diptera > Muscidae > Musca > Musca domestica. Next base: position 25,585,965 of record NW_026712363.1, on the reverse strand, counting down.
TATTTTGATGCTTTTAGCGATACTTTTCACCGGAATTGTTTCAAATTTGGTATTTAAAGTTTGTAATGGATACTACATCCTAAGACAGAAAACAAATTATGTAGGTCCACGTCTTCGTATAGCCCCCATATAACGGTACCCCCAGATATTCGGTATTTTGATGATTTTAGCGACATTATTTACCGGAATTGTTTCAAAATTGGTATTTGAAATTCGTAATGGATACTACAGCCAAAGACATAAAATTGTCTACGCAGGTTCACGTCTTCGTATAGCCCCCATATAACTGTAGCCCCCGATATTCGGTATTTTGATGATTTTAGCGACATTATTCACCGGAATTGTTTTCAAATTTGGTATTTGAAATTCGTAATGGATACTACAGCCAAAGACATAACATTGTCTGTGCAGGTCCACGGCTTCGTATAGCACCCATGGTACCTCCCGATATTCGGTATTTTGATGATTTTAGCTACATTATAAGCCGATTTTTTTCAACTTTCGAATTTGAATAATGTAATAGCTTATGGCAAAAGTTTTCTATGCAGGTCCACGTCGTTGTATAGACCCTAATATACGGCTACATTCGATATTTTTAAGATTTTAACGGAAAATTGACAAACGGAACATTGACAAATTTTTCCAAATGGTGGAGGGTATTCAAAGTTCGGCCCGGCCGAACTTACTAATTTTTTTTACATGTTTTTTTTTTTTTTTTGTTTTATGGAATTCCAGGAAACGCCCCTCTTATTTGTGATCTGGTTTACTAATTTTTCCCCTGGGCGTTTTATATTTTTCTGTTTTTTTTGGTATGTGCTACAGAATCCAAGACGTTCATCCATCGTCACATACCATTGCCTCAGAATGCCAAATTCAAAGTATTTGAAATAGCTGGTCGGATGGTTGGATATCAGGTTTATGTTTCGTTGCATTTTCTTGTCAGGTTTTCCCACGTTGAAAATGTCAATTAAATGTGTTCAGAAAACCTGTGTGCGCAATTTTCATAAAGATATGGATTTCGGCCTCCTCTGCTATGCTACTGCTCCACTGCACGATGGTGATATGCAAAATAAAACGCTTGTGCTGTGTTGTATCAGCATCGTTGTCATGTTTAATGCTCGCACTCCATCACCATTAGGCCCATTTGTGTTTTGCTTTTCCATGTCCATGCAAATGCGGGTTTTCTTCGGCGATGCAATTTTCTATCATTTATGCCGATCTCCAAGAAATTTATGCTGAATAATCAGTTGTGACTTGGGCTTAGCACTTTTAATTTTGCAAAAACAAAAAAAAATATATATTGGAGATTGGAGACCTTGTAAAGATCTGGGGGAGAGATATGATTTATCTTAAACCCAAATAAATTGATTTTAGTTTAAGAATTATTTAAAATAAAAAAAAATAAAACATTTGTGATTCAGGGACCAATAAACGTAAATTTTTAAAGAATATTTTTTCAAGGACCACAAAACGTGGATTTTTTAGAGAATATTTTTTCAATGGACCAATAGACGTGGTTTTTTTAAAGATTCTTTTTTTCAAGGACCAATTGAAGTGGATTTTTTAAAGATTATTTTTTTAAGGACCAATAGACGTGGATTTTTTAAAGATTATTTTTTTCAAGGATCAATAGACGTGGATTTTTTTAAGATTCTTTTTTTCAGGGACCAATAGACGTGGATTTTTTAAAGATTCTTTTTTTCATGGACCAATAGACGTGCATTTTTTAAAGATTATTTTTTTTCAAGGACCAAGAAACGTGGGTTTGTTAAAGATTATTTTTTCAAGGACCAATAGACGTGGATTTTTAAAAGATTATTTTTTCAAGGACCAATAGACGTGGATTTTTAAAAGATTATTTTTTCAAGGACCAATAGACGTGGATTTTAAAAGATTATTTTTCAAGGACCAATAGACGTGAATTTTTAAAAGATTATTTTTTCAAGGACCAATAGACGTGGATTTTTAAAAGATTATTTTTTCAAGGACCAATAGACGTGGATTTTTAAAAGATTATTTTTTCAAGGACCAATAGACGTGGATTTTTAAAAGATTATTTTTCAAGGACCAATAGACGTGGATTTTTAAAAGATTATTTTTTCAAGGACCAATAGACGTGGATTTTTAAAAGATTATTTTTCAAGGACCAATAGACGTGGATTTTTAAAAGATTATTTTTTCAAGGACCAATAGACGTGGATTTTTAAAAGATTATTTTTTCAAGGACCAATAGACGTGGATTTTTAAAAGATTATTTTTTCAAGGACCAATAGACGTGGATTTTTAAAAGATTATTTTTTCAAGGACCAATAGACGTGGATTTTTAAAGATTATTTTTTCAAGGACCAATAGACGTGGATTTTTAAAAGATTATTTTTCAAGGACCAATAGACGTGGATTTTTAAAAGATTATTTTTTCAAGGACCAATAGACGTGATTTTTAAAAGATTATTTTTTCAAGGACCAATAGACGTGGATTTTTAAAAGATTATTTTTCAAGGACCAATAGACGTGGATTTTTAAAAGATTATTTTTTCAAGGACCAATAGACGTGGATTTTAAAAGATTATTTTTTCAAGGACCAATAGACGTGGATTTTTAAAAGATATTTTTTCAAGGACCAATAGACGTGGATTTTTAAAAGATTATTTTTTCAAGGACCAATAGACGTGGATTTTTAAAAGATTATTTTTTCAAGGACCAATAGACGTGGATTTTTAAAAGATTATTTTTTCAAGGACCAATAGACGTGGATTTTTAAAAGATTATTTTTTCAAGGACCAATAGACGTGGATTTTTAAAAGATTATTTTTTCAAGGACCAATAGACGTGGATTTTTAAAAGATTATTTTTTCAAGGACCAATAGACGTGGATTTTTAAAAGATTATTTTTTCAAGGACCAATAGACGTGGATTTTTAAAAGATTATTTTTTCAAGGACCAATAGACGTGGATTTTTAAAAGATTATTTTTCAAGGACCAATAGACGTGGATTTTTAAAAGATTATTTTTTCAAGGACCAATAGACGTGGATTTTTAAAAGATTATTTTTTCAAGGACCAATAGACGTGGATTTTTAAAAGATTATTTTTTCAAGGACCAATAGACGTGGATTTTTAAAAGATTATTTTTTCAAGGACCAATAGACGTGGATTTTTAAAAGATTATTTTTTCAAGGACCAATAGACGTGGATTTTTAAAAGATTATTTTTTCAAGGACCAATAGACGTGGATTTTTAAAAGATTATTTTTTCAAGGACCAATAGACGTGGATTTTTAAAAGATTATTTTTTCAAGGACCAATAGACGTGGATTTTTAAAAGATTATTTTTTCAAGGACCAATAGACGTGGATTTTTAAAAGATTATTTTTTCAAGGACCAATAGACGTGGATTTTTAAAAGATTATTTTTTCAAGGACCAATAGACGTGGATTTTTAAAAGATTATTTTTTCAAGGACCAATAGACGTGGATTTTTAAAAGATTATTTTTCAAGGACCAATAGACGTGGATTTTAAAAGATTATTTTTTCAAGGACCAATAGACGTGGATTTTTAAAAGATTATTTTTTCAAGGACCAATAGACGTGGATTTTTAAAAGATTATTTTTTCAAGGACCAATAGACGTGGATTTTTAAAAGATTATTTTTTCAAGGACCAATAGACGTGGATTTTTAAAAGATTATTTTTCAAGGACCAATAGACGTGGATTTTTAAAAGATTATTTTTTCAAGGACCAATAGACGTGGATTTTTAAAAGATTATTTTTTCAAGGACCAATAGACGTGGATTTTTAAAAGATTATTTTTTCAAGGACCAATAGACGTGGATTTTTAAAAGATTATTTTTTCAAGGACCAATAGACGTGGATTTTTAAAAGATTATTTTTTCAAGGACCAATAGACGTGGATTTTTAAAAGATTATTTTTTCAAGGACCAATAGACGTGGATTTTTAAAGATTATTTTTTCAAGGACCAATAGACGTGGATTTTTAAAAGATTATTTTTTCAAGGACCAATAGACGTGGATTTTTAAAAGATTATTTTTTCAAGGACCAATAGACGTGGATTTTTAAAAGATTATTTTTTCAAGGACCAATAGACGTGGATTTTTAAAAGATTATTTTTTCAAGGACCAATAGACGTGGATTTTTAAAAGATTATTTTTTCAAGGACCAATAGACGTGGATTTTTAAAAGATTATTTTTTCAAGGACCAATAGACGTGGATTTTTAAAAGATTATTTTTTCAAGGACCAATAGACGTGGATTTTTAAAAGATTATTTTTTCAAGGACCAATAGACGTGGATTTTTAAAAGATTATTTTTTCAAGGACCAATAGACGTGGATTTTTAAAAGATTATTTTTTCAAGGACCAATAGACGTGGATTTTTAAAAGATTATTTTTTCAAGGACCAATAGACGTGGATTTTTAAAAGATTATTTTTTCAAGGACCAATAGACGTGGATTTTTAAAAGATTATTTTTTCAAGGACCAATAGACGTGGATTTTTAAAAGATTATTTTTTCAAGGACCAATAGACGTGGATTTTTAAAAGATTATTTTTTCAAGGACCAATAGACGTGGATTTTTAAAAGATTATTTTTTCAAGGACCATAGACGTGGATTTTTAAAAGATTATTTTTTCAAGGACCAATAGACGTGGATTTTTAAAAGATTATTTTTTCAAGGACCAATAGACGTGGATTTTTAAAAGATTATTTTTTCAAGGACCAATAGACGTGGATTTTAAAAGATTATTTTTTTCAAGGACCAATAGACGTGGATTTTTAAAAGATTATTTTTTCAAGGACCAATAGACGTGGATTTTTAAAAGATTATTTTTTCAAGGACCAATAGACGTGGATTTTTAAAAGATTATTTTTCAAGGACCAATAGACGTGGATTTTTAAAGATTATTTTTTCAAGGACCAATAGACGTGGATTTTTAAAAGATTATTTTTTCAAGGACCAATAGACGTGGATTTTTAAAAGATTATTTTTTCAAGGACCAATAGACGTGGATTTTTAAAAGATTATTTTTCAAGGACCAATAGACGTGGATTTTAAAAAGATTATTTTTTCAAGGACCAATAGACGTGGATTTTTAAAAGATTATTTTTTCAAGGACCAATAGACGTGGATTTTTAAAAGATTATTTTTTCAAGGACCAATAGACGTGGATTTTTAAAAGATTATTTTTCAAGGACCAATAGACGTGGATTTTTAAAAGATTATTTTTTCAAGGACCAATAGACGTGGATTTTTAAAAGATTATTTTTTCAAGGACCAATAGACGGGAATTTTTAAAGATTATTGTTTCAAGGACCAAAGGACGTTTTAAAGTTATTGTTCCAAGGAACATCAAGGACCAGATCAATAAACGTGGATTTTCTAGAGAATATTTTTCCAAGGACCATCAAGGACCAGACCAATAAACGTGGATTTTCTAGAGAATATTTTTCCAAGGACCATCAAGGACCAGATCAATAAACGTAGATTTTCTAGAGAATATTTTTCCAAGGACCATCAAGGACCAGACCAATAAACGTGGATTTTCTAGAGAATATTTTTCCAAGGACCACCAACGTGTATTTTTAAAAAAAAAAATATTTTTTTAAACCAATAGGATCAAAAGTCGTGGATTTTTTAAATATTCCTTTTTCAAGGACCAATAGTAGTCGATTTCTTAAAGATTAGACCATCAAGAACCAGACCAATAAACGTGGATTTCTGAAAAAAAATTTTAAACCTATGAAAATAATTCTTTAAAAATCCACGTTTAGATCTCTGTTAATCCTTTGGAAATAATTTGTAATCCTTTGAAAATAATTTTTAAAAAATCCACGTTTATAGCTCTGTTAATCCTTTAAAAATAATTTTAAAAATTTTAATCCTTTGAAAATAATTTTTAAAACTTTGAAAACAATTTTTAAACCTATGAAAATAATTCTTTAAAAATCCACGTTTAGAGCTCTGTTAATACTTTGTAATCCTTTGAAAATAATTTTTAAAAAAATCCACATTTATAGCTCTGTTAATCCTTTGAAAATAATTTTTAATCCTTTGAAAATAATTTTTAAACAGTCCACGTTTACAGATCTGTTAATCCTTTGAAAATATTTTTTTAATTTTTAAACCTCTGAAAATATTGTTTAAAAAATCCCCGTTTACAGCTCTGTTAATCCTTTGATAATAATTTCTAAATTTCGAATCAATTGAAAATATTGTTTAAAAATCCACGTTTACAGATCTATTAATTCTTTGAAAATATTTTTTAAATTTTTAATTCTTTGAAAATAATTTTTTAAAAATCCACGTTTACAGATCTATTAAACCTTTGAAAATATTTTTTAAATTTTTAATTCTTTGAAAATAATTTTTTAAAAATCCACGTTTACAGATCTATTAATCCTTTGAAAATATTTTTTAAATTTTTAATTCTTTGAAAATAATTTTTTAAAAATCCACGTTTACAGTTCTGTTAATCCTTTGAAAATATTTTTTTAATTTTTAAACCTCTGAAAATATTTTTTAAAATATCCATGTTTACAGTTCTTTTAATCCTTTGAAAATAATTTTTTAAAAATCCACGTTTACAGATCTATTAATCCTTTGAAAATATTTTTTAAATGTTTAATCCTTTGAAAATAATTTCTAAATTTTGAATCCCTTGAAAATAATTTTTAAAAAAATCGTTAATCCTTTAAACATAATTTTTAAGAAATCCGCGTTTACAGCTCTTTTTATCCTTTCAAAATAATTAACAAAAATCCTAATATCCTTTGAAAATAATTTTTTTTAATTTATTTACAGCTCTGTTAATCTTTTAAACATACTTTTTAAGAAATCCGCGTTTACAGCTCTTTTAATCCTTTAAATAATTAAAAAAAAAAAATCCTAATATCCTTTGACAATATTTTTTTTTAATTTTTTTACAGCTCTGTTAATCCTTTAAAAATAATTATAAAATTTTTAATTCTTTGAAAATAATTTTTAAAAAGTCAACTTTTACAGCTCTGTTAATCGTTTGAAAATAATTTTTAAATTTTTAATCCTTTGAAAATCATTTTTAAAAAATCCAGGTTTACAGATCTGTTAACTATTTGCAAACATTTTTAATCTTTTAAAAATCATTAGAGATCTGTTAATCCATTTAAAATAGTTTTTAGCCCTTTAAAAATCCACGTTTTCAGATCTGTTAATCCTTTAAAAATAATTTTTAAATTCTTAATAATTTGAAAATAATTTAAAAAAATCCTCCATTGAAACCATTGGCCCTTTGAAAAATATTCTTTAAAAATCCACGTTTGTAGCTTTGTTGGTCCTTAAAATAAAATTTCTAAAACCGATGACATTGAAAACACTCAAAAGCCCATAGAAATAGTTTCTTCTATCAGGGCTCATTCGAAGCTATCGGTGCTTCGGAACAACTGTAAATCTCAAAAATGCACCATCATGCCATAAAAAGGCCTCGGTATTAAAAACCACATCAACATCCAAATGCAAGGCCTTGCATTTGCATGAAAAATTTCATAATTGTTTTGTCGGATCGAATAGACGATGATGATGATGATAATGGCTGAATGGCATGGATTGGGGATGAATGGACCCCTTTTTCATCCATGTCTCCATTTTACATCGCCTATTATTTCTTTTTAATGCCATTCGCCATTGTAATTTCATTTACAAAGTAACTTGCGGTTAAGGTAAACTGAAGTGTTTTTTCTTTTGTGTTGTGGTTGTTGTTGTAATCGTAATGACAATAACAGCGACTGGGAATTGAAAGAAATAATAAACCGTACAGAAATAATTCAAATCATTGACGAACGCATGGCATGTCAAATGGTCATAAAAAAGACAAGCAATGACGATCGCCGTAGCAATCGTCATATTTTTTATCAAGCCTCTTCGAAGTCTTATAGAAAATATATTTTTATACCCTCCACCATGGGTAGGAGGGTATATTAACTTTGTCATTCCGTTTGTAACACCTCTAAATATTCGTCGTAGACCTCATAAAGTATATATATTCATAATCAGCATAAAATTCTAAGACGATTTAGCGATGTCCGTCTGTCTGTCCGTCTGTCTGTCTGTCCGTCTGTCTGTCTGTCCGTCTGTCTGTCTGTCTGTTGAAATCACGATAGAGCCCACATTATTTGACGTAGACCTTTGAAATTTGGCACAAGTGTGTGTATTGTCCCTAGGATGGTTGGTATTGGAAATGGGATATATCGGTCCACGTTTTGGTATAGCCCCCATATAACGGTACCTCCCGATATACGGTATTTTGATTATTTTTGCCACATTTTTCCACGTATTTGTCTAAAAATTGACCTTTGTAAGTAGTAATGGATTCTAGCTCCAGTGGGGTAACATTATATGTATGGGTCCACGTTTTCATGTAGCCCCCATATAACGGTACCTCCCGTTATTCGGTATTTTGGTGATTTTTACCACATTTTTCCACGGATTTGTCTAAAAATTGACCTTTGTAAGTCATAATGGATGCTGGCTCCAGTGGGGTAACATTTTATGTATAGGTCCACGTTTTCATGTAGCCCCATATAACGGTACCTCCCGATATTCGATAATTTGATGATTATTGACACATTTTTCCACGGATTTGTCTAAAAATTGGCCTTTGTAAGTCATAATGACTTCTAGCTCTATTGGGGAAACATTATATATATAGGTCAACGTTTTCATACAGCCCCCATATAACGGTACCTCCCGTTATTCGGTATTTTTGTGATTTTTACCACATTTTTCCACGGATTTGTCTAAAAATTGGTCTTTGTAAGTCATAATGGATTCTAGCTCCAATGGGGGTAACATTATATGTATAGGTCAACGTTTTCATATAGCCCCCATATAACGGTACCTCCTGGTATCCAGTATTTTGATGATTTGTTGCCACATATTTCCACGGAATCGTTCCGATGATATGAAGATATTGATATTAAAAGTTTGTAGCGGGTGACAAAACATTCGCTGTATAGGTCCCCGTTTACTTTAGACTCCATATAACGGTACCTCCCGATTTTTGGTATTTTGATAATGTAAGTCGCAATTTTAAACGGAATTGGCCCAAATTTGTTATTTGAAATTTGTAACAAGTTCTTAATCCAGTGGCTAAGCATTATATAATATTCCATTTAGTATTTGGGGTTTGCAATGGGGTATGACATTGTATTTATAGGTCTACGGTAGCAACAACTTTATTTGAGTATGTATAGCGCCTATATGATGGTTTATAAAAGTTGTTATTGTTTGTGCCACAAATTTAGGGTAATAGATTTTAGTTTATCGCCACAGGTAGTATGGTTGTGATTTTTATTGCCTCTGTTTGCTTGATCCTGTTTTTGTACTGTTTCTACAGGTAGTACAGAGTGCATTTTGGTAACAATAACATAATAATTAAATGTACCTGTGGGTTATATAATCAAAACTCTCTTAAATTACCAGTAAACAAAGGTTAACCATAATAATAAAACTAATGTAATATACCTGGCGGTAATAAAACCCTCCCACTCGTCAACTTGGTTCATATACCTGGTACTCTACGCAGATTTTTACAAAACATCTTACCTGGGCAGTAAGTATTTGTGTATATAATAAACCAACTCAACTTTAACAAATCAGTTCACAACGAATCGTTAAACAAAACATAACCTAATACCAACGAAAATAACTGAAAAGTTTTCTATACAGATTTAAAACTGTTCCAATTCGACAATCAATAATTATGCCTAAACTACGTAAACAATCGGCACTACAACGTCAACGAATTATGAGGCAACATCTTCACAGTTACCGTGAACGGAATTTAAATGACGATCGGCTCAGAAACTCTCAACAGTTAGCAACAAGGAGACAGGATCCTGAATATAGAGAAAATGAGCGAGAAAGGGATAGAGCAGCACATTCAACTCGGCGCCAAGCAGTAAACTATAGATCTGCGGAACAAGAACGGGATATTTTGGCACACTCTATTCTCCGAATGAATTCCAGTTATCGAGCAACTGAACAGGCGCGCGATGCTTTGGCTCACGCTAATCGAAGAATGGATCCAACGTATAGGGAAGAAGAACAACAGAGGGACACATTGGCCCATTCAGTTCGAAGGATGGATCCGACGTACAGGGAGGAGGAACAACAAAGGGACACGGTAGCCCACTCAATGCGAAGAAGGGATCCGACGTATCGCGAAGAAGAGCAAGAGAGGAATACACTTGCACACTCTATCCATCGGATGAATGCGACATTTCGGGAAGGAGAACAAGAGAGGGATACTGTGGCTCGATCTGTTCGGAGAATGGATCCAACATACCGGGAGGAGGAACAACAGAGGGACACTTTGGTCCACTCTATTAGGAGAATGGATCCAACTTACCGGGAGAAGGAACAACAGAGGGACACTTTGGCCCACTCTATTCGGAGAATGGATCCAACATACCGCGAGGAGGAACAACAGATGAACACTTTGGCCCACTCTATTAGGAGAATGGATCCAAGTTACCGGGAGGAGGAACAACAGAGGGACACTTTGGCCCACTCTATTAGGAGAATGGATCCAACTTACCGGGAGGAGGAACAACAGAGGGACACTTTGGTCCATTCTATTCGAAGAATGGATCCGGCGTATCGTGAAGAGGAACGAGAAAGGGACTCTTTGGCAAGATCTATTCGGCGACAAAATGAAGAATACCGCCAAGTCGAAAGAGAGAGAGACACAGCAATGCACCGAGTACGTCGAAGAAATCCAGTTTTCCGTATTATGGAACAAGAGCGGAACACTTCAGCTCGTCGTGTCACCAGACAAGTTGCTATGCAAATGCAAGAAGCAGAAAACAGGATGAGAAGTTGCCGCGTCCTTATTCATCGTATGAATCCTACAAACAGAGAAAATATAAACATGAGACAAGCTCTGAGAAGTTCAGCAAGGAGAAGAAATTTGTCGCCGGAATCGAGGTCACAACTACAAATTCAAGATACTTTGAGGTGCAGAGCTAGGATAATTTCCAATTTTTGCAATATTATCAAGAGCGGACCCACAGAAGTTTGTATTTGTTGTGGAGGTCTTTGGTTTGTTACTCAAATTAAGACTCTCCGCAAAACATTTGTTCTACAAAAATACCCAAATTTAAGTACAGTTTTTTTCCTTTCAGACCAGTTTCCATCTGATAACGATATATATAAATTCTGCAACACATGCCACAAAATAATCAATGCGGGGAAGGTTCCTTCTATGTGTCTCTCAGAAGGTCTACATTTTCCAGCTATTCCGAGTGAACTTCAGGGCTTGACGTCGCTGGAAGAAAGGTTTGTTGCGCCACGAATTCCCTTTATGAGAATAGTTTCATTGGGTTATAATCGACAGTGTGCTGTAAGGGGTGCAGTAGTAAATGTCCCCATTTCACTCGATTCCACTGTCAACGTCCTTCCAAGAACGTCCGATCAAACTGAAGTTATCCAGGTTCATTTGAAGCGAAGAATATCTTACACACACTATTTTATGTCTGAAACGATTCGGCCCGGCAAAATTTTCGAAGCAGCAAGATACCTTATTGAAACCGAATTGTACAGGAAACATGAAATTTGTATTTCATCTGAATGGTTGGCCAATATGGGTCCTGCTGATCAAGTGCCGTTTATAGCAAATTCCGAAGATCGAAGTCTATTATCGAGCGTCATTGATTTTAACTTAGATGAAGATCACATTGAAGAACATAACCCCCAAGAAACCCTCTTAGATTATATTCCAGTCGAAAATGTTCAAATTCAAAATATTGAAATAGCTCCTGGTGAAGGCCATAGACCCATGGATTTGCTATTAGATGAGGACTCTGAAGAGCTATCATTTCCCACTATATACTGTGGTATTAAAAGAAAATCTACAGCGACAATAGCAAAATTGATAAAATCTGAAGCCCGGCGTTATGATAGAAGATGTGCGCGGGTAGACAAAGTCTTATAAAAAATTAGAGTTTTCTAAAATCAAGAACAGTATTTCTACTTGTTTGAGGAAGAAATTTGGTACTCGCAATTATACTGCAACGGATGCTCTTAATGACCGGTTCATACAAAATATAGTGCAGCACGACGAAGGGTATCACATTTTGAAAGGCGTGCGGTCTTCTCCAGCACATTGGGAGGCAGAGAAAAAGAAGGTCTTGGCTATGATCAGGCAATTTGGCATTCCAACGTTCTTTATAACTCTTTCTGCTGCTGAATCACAATGGCCAGAATTGATCGTTATATTGGTAAAAATTGCAGAAGGAAGGAATATTACCGAAGAAGAGGCAATGTCATTTAGCACCCAAAAACGGTACGAACTAATTAGGTCAGATCCAATTACATGTTCCAGGTATTTTGACCACAGAATAAGACACCTCTTCAAAAGTTTCACGGTTAATGGTGGAATATTCGACGAGTTTAATGTAATCAAATTCTACTGGAGAATAGAATTTCAACAGCGAGGGTCTCCTCATGTCCACGGCATATATTGGCTAAACAATGCCCCTTTGTTTGATATATCAGATCGAAATAGCTTCCAACGTCTTACGGATTTTGTAGATAAATTTGTTTCTACAGATTCGTCTAATAGCGAAATCCAAGACATAGTCCACTACCAGCAACACAACCACGGAAGAGCATGCCAACGTGAAATAAGAGGTCAAAAATTCTGTAGATTTCATATACCATATCCGCCAATGTCTAATACGGAACTTCTTTTGCCGTTTTCGGATGATGTAGATGAGCAACAATTATCAGCTCATAAGTGCAACTATGACAAAATTTATAATTTGCTTAACGCAAAGTTAACAGATATAGAATGTGAACGATTAAATAATTTTGATCAGTTTTTGGCAGACCCACGGATTAATATGGACAAAGATGAATATCTTGCGGCGATCAGATCTTCTATAAGAAAACCTAAAATTTTTCTTAAAAGATCCTTCAAAGACAGATCAATAAATGCTTTTAATTCGCGGATTTTAAAAATGCACAAAGCAAACATGGATATTCAATTTGTTCTGGATGCTTATGCATGCGTGTCATATATAGTTAACTATATAAACAAGTCGAATCGGGGTGTTTCACGTTTGTTGCAAGAAACAATGAACGAGATACGTGAAGGAAATTATTCTGTAAAACAAAAGTTGCAGCATATAGGTAATAAATTCATATCAGCATCCGAAGTCTCAGCCCAAGAAGCAGCTTACAATATCTTGGGAATGCATTTGTCTCAGTGTAGCAACAGTGATGTTTATGTCAATACTCTCTTGCCAGAAAAACGTGTTCGCATACTAAAACCGAGGCAAGAGCTTCATAATCTTTCTCCTGATTCAACCGATATTTATGTATCGAATTTACTTGAGCATTATATTCAAAGACCGGATAATCTAGGCGATGTATGTTTGGCTTATTTCGCTGCACATTATACATACTCTAAGACATTGCGCAAAAGGAATCGTCAACATGATGAGGAGGATGAAGATATTCTTGAAGATGACGAGGAACATCCTGATGATGTCGGGGCTTTGTTTCGCTTAAAAAATAATTCGGGTTACGTATATAAAAGAAGAAGTCCGGCTATAATTCGTTTTCCCTCATTTAGGGCCGACTTAAACAGGGACGACTATTTTCGCACATTGGTTATGTTATACTTTCCATGGCGTAACGAAGACGAAGACATTATAGGAAGAAACAACGAAGATACCTGCTCTATCTACATGGATGTAATTGAAAGGAACCGACAGCAGTTTGAAATGTTCAAGGATGGTGAATTACATGATATATTGCAAAGTATTCGTGAAGACAGTGATGGTGGTGAAGACCATGCGAGTAACGATAACATTACAAGTGACCAACTTTTAGACGAGGAGTTTAGAGCCTTGGTTGTTCCAGAATTAGAGGAAAATATAAATGTCTTCGACATTGACAACCACCATGAAGATGACCTGGAATCAGAAGCCAATGTACACTTAGTAAGACTCCCACCATTAGTAAATTTCGAAGAACTTCAGCATTTAATCAGAACGCTGAACAATAAACAGCGGTCTTATTTTCAACATCTTTTACAAAATATAGTTCAGAAAGTTCGATTTTATGAGTATGTTGCGGGAGGAGCTGGCGTAGGAAAAAGTCGCCTTATAAAAACCATTTATCAGGCAGTTACTTTTAGATATAATTCTATACCTGGCGCTAATCCGGATTTGCCAAAAGTATTATTAAGTGCTCCTACCGGAAAAGCTGCTTTTGGAATTGGAGGTGCGACATTACATTCACTTTTTTCCCTTCCAGTAAACCAGTTCCGAGGAGAGCTACGTCCACTAAGCAGTGATCTTGTTAATAAGCTCTTGGTTAAATGTACAGATCTGAAATTGATCCATGGTTGGATGTAGAATGTTAGGTTTCCTTGACGCACGCCTGAGGCAGATTTTTAAAACCACTGAAGCCTTTGGAGGAATCTCTATAGTTTTGTTCGGAGATCTAAAACAACTGCCTCCAGTTGGGGATAAATGGATATTTAGTACCAATACTGCTAATCCATACCACATCCTCGCAGGGGGTGGCTTGTGGGATCTGTTTTCCTTTAATGAGCTAACAGAGATAATGCGACAAAGGGAGGACCAAGATTTCGCGTTTGCACTGAACCGAATGTCAACTGGAGAAATGACTGAAGAAGATGTTTCGCTCATAAAGTCAAGGGTCATACCAACATCGGAGATACCAAATGAAGCAATTCATTTATTCCTGTCAAACGAAGAAACCGATAATTATAATTCCCTTAGATTGGAACAAATCACATCAGAACAATTTGTTTCCAAGGCATCCGATATTTTGAAGTCAGATTCATTAGCTATCGGTCAACGGAATCAAATTTTAAGTTCGGTTCTCAATTTAAAGACCTCAGAAACGCAAGGACTTTGTAGTGAACTAAAATTAAAATTGAGTGCAAAATATATGATGACGATCAATATTGATACCAACGATGGCCTAGTCAATGGAGCCACTGGCATACTGAAGTATATTGATTTTGGTAGAAACTCAACAAAACCAATAACGCTTTGGATCTTATTTTCTGATGAAAGTGTTGGAAGAATGGCGAGAAGAAAAAAACCACATCCCACAGAATTATTGTGGACTCCCATTGAAAAGTGCCGCCGAACGTTTCAGTACAAACGGAATGAACAAATAACTATAGAACGCTTACAGTTTCCATTGGTAGTTGCAGAAGGTATAACCATACACAAAAGTCAAGGCGCAACCTATGAAAAAGTTGCTGTTCATGTTCGGAAAGGTATGAGTAGGGCTTCTCTCTATGTCGCTTGTAGTAGAGCCACTAAAGCAAGTGGGCTATACATTATTGGAACATTTACTCCACCAAAACCTTTCTGCAGCTCTGATGTTGTCAAAATAGAATTGGAACGGCTTAGATTGCATAAAGCCATACACTTGCAGCATAGTAAGTTTAACACATCGAATAACGCTTTCACAATATTTTATCAAAACATACAAAGTCTGAGTGCTCATCATTCTGATATTTCTAGTGATGTCACTCTAATGCATTGTGACCTATTGTGTTTTGTGGAAACGTGGACATACCCGGAAGAAGAACTTTTCTTTGACAATTTCTCAATATTGTCACGAATAGATTGCAATCATACTGAAGGAAGAGTAAGAGATAAGAGGGGTATCGCAATTTATATTAAGAACGAAAAGTTTTCTGAGGCAAATATTATTTGTCAAAAAGATCTAAGCAGAGGCAGAAAATCATTTCAGTATTCCCTCATCCAATTCAGAGATATGTATCTTATAGTACTTTACAGGAATTCTTCATATCCCGAATGCAACTTCAAACGTATTTTACTTGAAGCTATATGTGATATTAGAGAACGTTTCGGCGATAATTCAAATATTGTAATTGTCGGGGATTTCAATATCTGTAGAAGTAGTCGAACTAGTACAATTGAAACTGCTCTTCGTTCAATGGGCTTATTATCAAAGTTGGAGAGAAATATACCAACAACGAATCACGGTACGCACATCGATTGGGTATTTAGTAAAGAAAATTTAAATATTAATTGTAGCACTTACGCCACAGTTCACAGCCACCATGATGGAATAGTAATATATAATTAGAATTTTATACTTATAATATAGAATGTAAACACATTTTTTAATAGATTTAGTTTTTATAGAGTTTAGTAAAATATTTTATTGTTTACTCTGTAATCTGTATTAATATATAGATTTATGTTTGATCATAAACATAATATTAATGCAATGAATGACGAATTCGATTCATGTATGACTTCTATATATTTAATTATATTGAAATCCATATTAAGAATAAAATGTAAAATAAGATAACGTTAATTAAGATAGCAATAATTAGATTGTATTTAGACAATGAATTTTAGGTAATAAAAAACATACAGATAAAAAACAAAATAACCATTTTTTATGTTTTGTGTTAGAATAAGAATTTGATGTACAGATGAGGGTTCTTTTCAGATTTGGCGTTTCAAACATGTTTCTAAAACGTGTTTATTTCTAATGTGTACAATTTTCTTATGTGTACAATTTTTTCTGTGAAAGTTATGAGAAAGGAAAGGTGTTTCAAAAAAAAATGTTTACATCCGTTTGAAAGAAAAGAAAACAAATATTTAGTTTTACTTCAAACACTAATTGTGGTGGAGGGTATACAAAGTTCGGCCCGGCCGAACTTAACGCCTGTTTTACTTGTTTTCTCTTCACTTCAAATTATAACGTGTCATTGTGAGCCGAGGTCGAAGAAAGAAAGAGACACTTGAGCGGTATACCATTGGTCACATGGGATACAGTAATTGTAAAAAAAGGCTCGGAAATTGTTTTTTTTTCTATTGGAAGTCCTCTGCTCATTGAAGGCTAATGCATGGAAGACGGAGAAAACGCAAAGTAATGAACGTCTTTTTATACCCTCAGCCATATGGCAAGAGAGGGTATATATCGTTTGATTCCGCCAAAACGAGCAATATCGGTCCAATCCTTTTGGCACCTCCCCCACAAAAGGTTGAACGTTTCCAAATAATGTTTTACTGCATAGAAAGAGAAAGTATATATAAGCGTCCGATTGTCTTAAAATAACATACAGGGTGAGATAAAAAACTGCAACAAAGTCAAACGTCATAATTTTACATTTTTTTAATTTTATTGAATAAAAGCAAAAAATGTCGGAAATAACATCAAATTTTAGAATAAGTTTAGATTTGATCGAATTGGTCACATTTGGCACGAATTATGGCGAATTATGAAACCGTCACATGCTGCCCAAATGTTGCTCTGTGGTATTTTGGCCCATTCCTGGTGAAGCGCTTATTTGAGGTGATCGACACATTGGTATTTTTTAGTGCCAACCTTGCTTTCTAAAATACTCCAGATTCAATAGTCCAACGGATTGGTATCCGAAGATTTTGGTGGCCCTTGTGCGCTGGAAATGAAGCGAGGAACCTTTTTTTGTAACAATTCGCGTGTGGCGAGTGCAATGGTGCTGACTTCTGTTGGAATCTCTAAGCTCTGCGGCCGAAATGTTTGCGTGTCCAATTCTTTAATACACCCTCCAGAATATTTTCGCGATAATATTCGGCATTTATTCTGATGCCACGGTCGATTAATATGAGCGGAAAGCCACTATCGCCTGTTTTGACGGCCCACACCATCACCATGGCCGGCGATTGAGTTCTGAGTTCTGGTGGCCAACCGAAGGTATACTTTTTCAGCTGACCTCTTTGGCAATTAAACACGATCATTTTGTTTGTTTACAAACTTCTGGACAACGAATGTTTTTTCATCGGAGAAACCCATATTCGGCAGTTCAACACTTTCGGTCAAGCGAAGCAACTCTTTAGCTCTATTGTGTCTACTTTCTTTCTGTTGCAGTGTAAGTTCTTGCACTTTTTGGAATTTCGAAGGCTTTACACCGAGCTCATTTTTCAATATTTGCTGAATGGAATATTGCGATATGTTCAGCTCACGAGCCATTTTACGGCCACTGCGACGCGGGTTTCGACCAAGTCGCCTCTTTATTTTTCGAACCATTTCTGCTGATGTTGCTGTTTTCTTCCGTCCACTTCCTTGACATTGAGCAACGCTAGCAGTATCACGGGCCATGGTACGAGACACAAAAGATTTATTCACATTTAAATGTTGGAGTGCTCTAATATAAAATATAAAAGAATCGCACTATCACGCTTGAATTCCATCACGAATAACTTTTTGGCCAATGTCAGCCCAAGTGGAGTGAATTTCCATTTGGTGGAACTCGGCTTCGATGTATATTTGTATACTCTCCACCCTGGAAAGGAGGGTATATTATCTTTGTCATTCGGTTTGTAACATCCCTAAATATTCGTCGGAGACCCCATAAAGTATATGTATGCATAATCAGCATAAAATTCAATTTAACGATATCCGTCTGTCCGTCTGTGGAAATCACTCTAGCTTCCGAACGAAATTAAGTAAGTTGCTAAAAATTTACTCAAATGTGTATTATGTCTGCGGGACTTTTGGTATTAAAAATAGGCCATGTAGGTCCACGTTTTGGTATAGCCCCCATATAACGATACCTCCCGATATTCGGCATTTTGATCATTTTAGAGACATTATTCACCGGAATTGTTTCAAATTTGTTATTAGAAGTTGATAATGGATACTACAGTATAACACAGAAAATGGGCTAAGTAGGTCCACGTCTTCGTATAGCACCCATATATCGGTACCTCCCTAAATTATGTATTAGCGACATTTTTCGCCGGAATTGTTTCAAATTTGGTATTTGGGGTTGGTAATGGATGCTACAGCCTATTACAAAATATTGTCTGTGCAGGTGCACGCCTCCGTATAGCCCCCATATAACGGGTTCTCCAAATATTCAGTATTTTGATAATTTTAGTATCATAATTCACCGGAGTAGTTTCAAATTACGTATTTAGAGTTCGTAATGGGAACTACAGTCTGTGACAGAAAATTGCGTATGCAGGCCCAGGTCTTCGTATTGGCCCAATATATCAGTTCGTCCATCTATTCGGTATTTTGACGATTTTATATACAATACCAAAATAGTTTGTGATGTCGTATTTGAAGTTTGTAATGGATACTACAGCCTGTGACCGAAAATTGTCTATGCAGGTCCAGGTCTTCGTATAGCTCCGATATAATGGTACCTCCCTATACACTGTATTATGATATTCACCATTTATATCAACTTTCGAATAGACCCCAGTATAACGGCTATATTCGGTATTTTCAAGAATTTTTAATGGATTTTGTTTTTTGAAAGTTTCCAAATTCGTTCCAAATGGTGGAGGGTTTATAAAGTTCGGCCCGGTCGAACTAACTGCTTTTTAATTTGTTTTTAATTTTTTTGCGGACCACTGTACAATTACCGAAAGTCATTCCATAACGCCACAGAATGATATTGCACAAATTTCCGAGTTCACTTTACAAAAGCAAAAAAAAAGAGAAGTTTGTTTTGAAGTCAAATCTATTGAGAAAAATCAAAGTGTGATTACTTGCAAGTCATTGTTGCGCAGCGATCGAGGTGATCAGCGATGGTAACTATGTTCAACAATGTTATGGCTGGCTAAAATGTCATTTGCTAACGGTAATTTCTGCTACGGCAAATTGTGGCGATAAAAATACAGAAAATGTCTCGATTTTTCTTTTTGTATGAGAGAAAGAGGGAGATTGAATCCGGAGTCAATTTTCTAGGAATTACGAAAATATATAACAATTTGCAAATCAATTTAAGTGCGATAGGAATGGTTATAACTCTATTGAATATTTTTTTTGTTTTTAATAAGACATAAACTCAAATAATGTTTCATTGTAATCTGAAGTGGAGAAATTGAAACATAATTTTGATTTCGGATGGGGTTTTTTTCATTACCGAACTATCGTTTTGATGATTACAATCAAAACAGCCACAATTATGGCCTCAGGTCATTGATGGACTTCAATATATTCGATTGAACATGGATGAAGTTTTTTTCTGCTTCATCTTAAAAAAAATAATAAAATTTAAATAAAAAAAAAACATTTTTTGAGTTTTAGCGCCAAACTGGCTCATTTCATATTTGTTGCGTATTTATTCACTTCTTTTTTTTTATTTTTTTTATTTCTTTTTCGATTTTTATCTTGAGGGAGTTTCGAAAGAATTGTGTGTAATTTAACCGGAAATTGAACATTACTTTTAATGGGCTTTTATGCAAGTGTAAATCTAAAAAAATGTTCGCAAAACATCTGGCATCCAAATTTGAGTACTTTAAGTGCAGTTGCAAAATTGTATTGAACATGGAGTGCCAATAAATTGCTGCATTTTTCTGAATACAAATGGAATATGTAAAATTGCAAATTGCTTTGCGTTATCGATAGCTATTCTAGAAACAAAGGGCCAACGGCCTCTCAAATTCGCAGGTATATACGTAAATTCTTATATTTCAATGAAAAATAAAATTCATTAAAAAAGTTTCGTGAACATATGTTAATTGATTTGGATCAGAGGCCCATGTAAAAAGTCAAGGACAAAAAAAATAATAGATATAGAACAGTGTTGGCTTGTTTGTTCGGGATACCATAGTATTTCGTTGTTTCATAATGGTCAGGCTTAGTCCCTTTATTGTTGTTTTTATAAAAACAACGTTTTTTTATTATTTTACTAGCTGGCCCGGTCCGCGTTGCCGGCCCGTAGTTTTAGCCTGTAATGTAAATTTTATATATCATAATCTTTCACAAATCTAGTTCATAAAGGTGAACAAATTTTAATATAAATATTGATCCGACTAAATAGAAATAAATATCTTCTGAATAGTCAAAGTTAATTACGCTTTAAAACCCATTACCATAGCACCTCAAATTGCACATTAGCGTCCCCAAAGAGTCTATGTTCTTGTTCATAGTAAAATTAAATGACGAAGGATATACCAGGATAAAACGTGACCCAACAAATATTCTCCTGGGGGTTACAAATTCAATAAAATACAAAATCTTCTGTTGTGACCACACATTAGATGTGAAAGTGGACTTGGGGATACACCAATGTGGGGACTTTACTTAAATAAATTCCTATGTGGCAATTATCTGCATGATGCTACCCCATACATTTTTTTAGCCAAATCAATTGATGAAGGTGGTCAAACCAATATGGGCCTACTCTGAAAATTTCAAAGTTTATGCGAAGAGGTTCTCTATCCCCTTAGAAACAAAAATGATAAATAAGGGCCAAAAAATGAAAAAAGTGGCAAAGACCCCAAAAATAGCTTAAATCATAGATGGTTATATAAATATGAAATCGGGTTGTACCCTTATCCGTGAGTTATGGTCGATATCAAAACCTGCAAAAGTGATTTAAGGTATCTTGAATGTTTGGGAAGAATTTCTGGAAGGATATAAATCCTTTTCTTACTAAAAGTCCCATTCGCTCTACTATTTTGCACCCTTTAATTTTAGTATTTTACTGATTGTACTCCCAAAGAATTTTGCATTTTGAGCTCTCATTGGACGGATTATTGTCACATGAAAGAAGTAGGTCCATGCTTTGAAATGAGCCTCATTAGACTTTTTCGGTCATTTTTGTTTGTTTAAATGTGTTCGCATCTTCCAGCTGCACCACGATGTAGGCCCTGGAGTTGAAGGGTAGATGTCAGTTAATATCCTATTTCGCACTTATTTCATTTTTTTTGGTGAAAAATTGTATATAGTGAAAAATTATTCTTTATTTTGTTCACAAAAAATCAATATGATAATACAAATTGAACGAAATTGACAAAAGAAGAATAAAAAATTGAAAAAATCTTCAACTTGTTCGCTGATTTTTTACAGCAAATGTTTAAAGATCTTAAAATTCGATTCTATTGATTTTTTTTCGATTTTTTCCAGATTTGAGAATTTTTGCAATGAGATCTCTTTTTCGTGATTTTTTAGCGATTTTTTAAAAAGTAATTATCTTTTAACTTTGGTGTGACCGCGTTAAATTATTTCGATATCACCTATTCCGTATCGCCACCACATAATTCGGTACTACACTTCCATGTAACCCGCCATCAATTTCAGTTCTCAAGAAATCAAGTCAATTTAATAAATTGGTATTAGTATTCGAATTCAAAAATAAAATATAAAAACACTACAAATGTACATTAGAAAAAAGTAAGTCGAAATGGAAAAAAATCATGCAAAATAAAACATTACTATTGTACATTTTAAAAGTCAAAATGAAAATGTTAATATATCACATTTTTCCGCGATTTTTTTGGATATTATCCTTTTCGGAGAGGAGACAATTCAGAATTTGTGTGAATCATTAAAATCAGTCCAGCGGTTCTTAAGTTATAAGCGTAGTAACTAACACAACTTTCTTTTATATATATAGATTATTATTAATGTTAACCAGGGGTTAGGCAGGGAATACCTAGGTTTAGGAAAGAGCCACAAATCCTCATCAGTCCCTTGTTTTTCTGTCTGGGATATTCTCCCCAGAAGTTATTTTTAAAATAATTTCTATGACAAAAAACTTTTTTTTACCCAAGTGACGTGATGAGCTTGCGATCTCGAGATTGCAACAACAAATTAATTAGACTTTAGGGGAAGTATTTTCACAGGGTGAGATAATAAACTGCAACAAAGTCAAAGGCCATAATTTCTACATTTTTTTTTTTTTAATTTTATTGAATGAAAGCAAAAAATGTCGGAAATAGCATCAAATTTTAGAATAAGTTTAGATTGGTTCGAATTGGTCACCTTTGGCACGGATTATGACCTTCAAACGGCCAATTAAACCGTCACACGCTGCCCGCATGTTGCTCTGCGGTATTTTGGTCCATTCCCGGCGAAGCGCTTGCTTGAGGTGATCGACACTTTGGTATTTTTAGTGCCAACCTTGCGTTCCAAAATACTGCAGACTCAGTAGTCCAACGGATTGGTATCCGGAGATTTTGGTGGCCATTGTGCACTGGAAATGAAGCGAGGAACCTCATTTTGTAACCATTCTTCGGTGGCGCGTGCTGATGGTGCGATGGTGCCGAGTCCTGTTAGAATGTTCAAGGTCTGCGGCCAAGATGTTTGTGTGCCAAGATGTTTGTGTGCCTTGCCCTACAGAATATTTTCGCGATAATATTCGGGATTTATTCTAATGCCACGGTCGATTAATACGAGCGGAGAGCGACCACCGGTTGTTATGGCGGCCCACACCATCGCCATGGTCGGTGCTTGAGTTCTGGTGGCCAAACGAAGATGCACATTTTCAGCAGACCTCTTTGGAAAATAAACAGAATCATTTTGTTTGTTTACAAACTGCTGGACAACGAATGTTTTCTCATCGGAGAAAACCAAATTCGGCAGTTCACTACTTTCAGCCATGCGAAGCAACTCTTTAGCTCTTTTGAGTCCATTTTTTCCTGTTGCGGTGAAAGTTCTTGCAATTTTGGAATTTCAATGGCTTTACACCGAGCTCATTTTTCAATATTTTCCGAATGGAATATTGCGATATGTTCAGCTCACGAACCATTTTTCGCCCACTGCGACGGGGGTTTCGAGTCGTTTCTTTACTTTTTGAACCATTTCTGCTAATGTTGTTGCCATCCAATTCATCATCAATCAATTCTGCACTTCATCAGTGACTCTCATTCCAAATCGTTCATGCAAAATTTCAAATTATAGCTTCAGACGGCTACTCCTCACAGAGGAGCAGTAGTAGGTCCTCTACTTCTCCTCATAGAGAAGCAGTAGTAAGTCCTCTACTTCTCCTCATAGAGGAGTAGTAGTAGGTCCTAGATGAGCAGTAGTAGGTCTTCTACTCCTCCTCATAGAGGAGCAGTAGTAGGTCTTCTACTCCTCCTCATAGATGAGCAGTAGTAGGTCTTCTACTCCTCCTCATAGAGGAGCAGTAGTAGGTCTTCTACTCCTCCTCATAGAGGAGTAGTAGTAGGTCTTCTACTCCTCCTCATAGAGGAGCAGTAGTAGGTCTTCTACTCCTCCTCATAGAGGAGTAGTAGTAAGTCCTCTACTTCTCCTCATAGAGGAGTAGTAGTAGGTCCTAGATGAGCAGTAGTAGGTCTTCTACTCCTCCTCATAGAGGAGCAGTAGTAGGTCTTCTACTCCTCCTCATAGATGAGCAGTAGTAGGTCTTCTACTCCTCCTCATAGATGAGCAGTAGTAGGTCTTCTACTCCTCCTCATAGAGGAGCAGTAGTAGGTCTTCTACTCCTCCTCATAGATGAGCAGTAGTAGGTCTTCTACTCCTCCTCATAGATGAGCAGTAGTAGGTCTTCTACTCCTCCTCATAGAGGGGCAGTAGGTCCTTTTAAAACACGATTAATCAATAATGAAACCCCTTTTATAAAAACCACAATTAATTCGATTAATTTGCCTCGAAATTAAACAATTAATGACCAAAATATTTATTCCGCAAAAGCCGTTTAATGATCTTTTTTATTGGCTTTAGCTTATAATCAACATGGTTTACGAGTTTTGTACCTCCATAAATTTATTTGATTTTATAATTAAATTATTTCAGAAATGAAAATGCCCCAGTCATATCGAATTACTGCGGAGCCACTTGGTCTTGGCCAAAATTGCTCTTATCAGTTCGTATGGAGTTTATGGTTGGCCAGCTTTGGCTGATGCTGGTTTTAGATTTTGGTTTTGAATTTTCAAATGCAGCCACTTTTATCGTGCAGTTTGTTGTTTTTGCTCAACTCTCAGTAAAATTATAAACATTAATAAATTTAATGTTTTTTTTTTCAAAAACCACTTACCAACACGTCTTGGCTGACATCGAAGAAAACAGGTGTTGGACGTCGCCAGCATAACACCAAAGCTGGCCGACTGGTCGTCTCTGCGCCAGCCAACCAACCAACCAACCAACCAACCCTTGTTAAACATATCAGTTAATTAATTGCGATTTTATCCCCAACACCTCGGCAATGGGTGAGCATGTAACGGCATTATGTGTGTGTGGCTGTGTGTCTGTGTATTTGTTTATTTATATTTACCATTAGCTTGTGATTTGTTTGCATTCGTTTTGTTTATCTAAGAAAATATTTATTGCTTTAAAGGCATTTGTAAGTTTTACTTTTGTTTTTCTTTAGCTTTTTTACCGGTGCTGCTGTCGCTGCTGCCTGGAAGCCACCAGCAAATCTCAAGCATAAATATTGACTTGCAATGACCTTCAGAAGCAACAAATGATCGGAGGGTAGGGTATGGTAGGTCGGGCGGCCGTTTCAGATACTTGCTTACTTAGAGTTCATGTTTCTCTTTCCACTTATTCTCCAAATAGTCAATATTCATATAACAACAACAACAAAAATAAAAATCTACAACAACTATTTACAGTTTATAACTTTATAAAATAAGAAGTAGAGTTAAGATTTTTTAAAAGAGGTGACCAGATTCTATAGCTTTAGAAGACCCGAAGACGAGCAGAATGTCCTCTACTCCTCTATCTGGGGCAGAACGTCCTTTAACCTCATAGAGGATCAGTAACTCATCTACTCCTCTACTCGTCGTAAAGGAGCAGTAGCTGTGCTCTACTCCTCGTAGAGGAGCAGTAGCTGCTCTACTTCTCGTTGAGGAGCAGTAGCTGCTCTACTCCTCGTTGAGGAGCAGTAGGTCCTCTACTCCTCGTAGAGGTGCAGTAGGTCCTCTACTCCTCGTAGAGGTGCAGTAGATCCTCTACAACTCGTAGAAGAGCTGTAGGTCCTCTACATCTAGTAGAGGAGCTGTAGGTCGTACAGGAGCTGTAGGTCCTCTACGACTCGTAGAGGAGCTGTAGGTCCTCTACATCTAGTAGAGGAGCTGTAGGTCCTCTACATATAGTAGAGGAGCTGTAGGTCCTCTACATATAGTAGAGGAGCTGTAGGTCCTCTACAACTCGTAGAGGAGCTGTAGGTCCTCTACAACTCGTAGAGGAGCAGTAGGGCCCCTGCTCCTTGTGGAGGAGCAGTAGGACCTGGTCGTACAGGTGCTGTAGGTCCTCTACGACTCGTAGAGGAGCTGTAGGTCCTCTACAACTCGTAGAGGAGCTGTAGGTCCTCTACAACTCGTAGAGGAGCTGTAGGTCCTCTACAACTCGTAGAGGAGCTGTAGGTCCTCTACAACTCGTAGTGGAGCTGTAGGTCCTCTACAACTCGTAGAGGAGCTGTAGGTCCTCTACAACTCGTAGAGGAGCTGTAGGTCCTCTACACCTCGTAGAGGAGCTGTAGGTCCTCTACACCTGGTAGAAGAGCTGTAGGCCTTCTACAACTCGTACAGGAGCTGTAGGTCCTCTACAACTCGTAGAGGAGCTGTAGGTCCTCTTCATCTCGTAGAGGAGCTGTAGGTCCTCTGCAGCTAGTAGAGGAGCTGTGGCTTCTCTACACCTCATAGAAGACCCGAAGGTCCTCTACTCCTCAAGGAGAACCAGAAATTCCTCTACTCCTCATAGAGGACTAGAATTTACTCTATTCCTTGTATTTGCGCAGGAGATCATCTTCTTCTCGTCAAGTAGCAGAAGGCCTTTTTATTCTCTTCTACCGCTATTTCAGAGTTAAACCTCTGGCCACCCTGTTGCAATCAGCTGCATCTATGGCCAGGCTATGTGCTGCCAAGTTTTTTTTCTGTGAATTTGTTGTTGTGACGCCGTAGAAGATTTTTTGCATGGCTCTTTGGCGGTTGTTGTTTTCTTGCCATAGATTCCTGTGGTTTTTGCCCAACATCAACGACGACAATCGTAAAACCACAACGAATGGCAAACCAGACAACCTTCCCGCCGTCACCACTCCAAGCAAACAAGAGAAGCAAAAGGAGTTCGTGAACTTGAAGATTTTTTTCTCCAATTTTTTTCTATATCAAATTGTATTTTTTTTGCGTGAATATCTGTGCGGGGCCAAGATCACGAAGTAACCAAAACAGCTGTCAGTTTGGTAGTTTAAGAGAAAAAGATTATTATTCCAAGTGGATTTGAAGATGGAAGAAGGCAACTATTGTTATGCGGGTTAGGTGTTTAGGAGAGAGGGAGGGTAGATGTAGTAAGCAACAAAAGCGACCTTAACCTTTGGTAACATATTTCGTTTTGAGATATTAAATATGGAAAAGTGTCTAAAAATTCTCAGTTATTTCGATTTTATATAGGTGGACAGTTCCCTGCGTCGTAGAAAAGATTTTCAAGTTATTATGTGTCATACAAGACATTTTGTTGCCCTTTAGTGTCACATAAACTTTTTTAAAGTCTGTTATGGAATGGAAGACCATTTTATACCACCCTATGCTGTGGAACCCTTGTCTAGACTTTCCAAGCGTCAAGTAACCTTTTCAAGGCCTTCCATGTCATCGATCATTGATTTATGGTTTTCATGCCATAAATGAACTTTTCAAGTTGTTGTAGATGGTGGTGTCCGTTGGAATCGCAATTTTCGAATTTCGAAAAAAGGAAAGTTTTACTAGGTTTGTGCTCAATTGTGTCGATTTTTTTCGAAATTCGAAAAACTTTCTGAGATATTCGAAAAAAAAGAAATTTTTTAAAATTCAAAAAATGTTGTTAAATGTTCAAAAAAAAAAAAATTCGAAAAAATCTGGAGAATTGCTATTTTCGAATTTCGAAAAAAATTAGTTGTGCTGAATTTTTCTTAGCTTGTGCTCATTTGTCCCGTTAAAATTGTTTCCATATATTTTACCAAATTCAAAAAAAAAAAAAAAAAAAAAAAACAATAACTGCGAAAGTAAGCCAGAATTTCAATTTTCGAATTTCGAAAAATTAACGGTTGTTCTGGGTTGTGCTTGATTTATGCTAACTTGTGCCGTTGTGCTCACATATTTCCGTCCATACATAAGGGATTTCCACATTTACTCGCTAAAAATTCCAAAAATTATTTAACTCTTGCAAAATGTAGAACTTTTGAAATCTGCAAGTTATGCGGAATTAGAGAGATTTTCTGAAAATTTCTGGCTTTTTAGACATTGTCATACCTCGAAAACGGTTAAAGAGAAACCAGTAAGGAAAAGTAAGAAGTCGGGCGGGGCCGACTATATGATGCACTACATCACTATGCATATTTCCCGCAACAAAATAATTTATTTGAATCAGATCATAACACCTATAGATATTTGGCATTAGAGCTGCTAAAGTTTGGTTTTACAGGGAACTAATATAAAGGAGGCATATCCAATTCTGAATCGATTTTCACTAAATTTGACCAAGGCATTTTTATCTTTTATACCGAATAACATTGCTATAGAGTGCATGATATCACTTCGAAATGGATTATATTGAAAAATATATATATCGGAGAAGATTTTTACAAAATCGAAACGTACGTCCCGAAATTCACTCCATTATTTGCACAATAAACCTGAAGTCGAAATAGGGATATATATGGGAGCTATATGCAAATCTTAGTCGTTCTCGATAAAATTTGGCAGAAGTATTTCCGAGCTCTATAAGATATCGAGTACCAAATATCATTGCTGTCGAATACATATTACGAATGTGAGGAACTTATACACAAAATCGGAAATATATATAGGAGCTATAGCTATATTCGATCCGATTTTCTCCAAATTTGATGTACAGGGTGAGATGAAAAAAACTGCAACCAACTTCGGACTGCTGTCATTTCTAAGCCACTCGTCCGAAAGCTGTTAAAATTATTCCAATGACAGCTCATTATATTGTTTATAAGCGTACAAAAGCTTTTTGGTGAGAATTTTCCAGAAAAAAAGTTATTCGAGATAGAATTCAAGCGTGATAGTGTGATTTCTTTTTATTTAACTGGAAAACCACAAGTGGCTATCGTTAGAGCAGAGCACTCCAGCATTTAAATGTGAATAAATCTTTTGTGTCTCGTACCATCGCTCATTACCGTGATACTACTGGCGTAGCCCGACATCAAGGAAGTGGACGGAAGAAAACAGAAACATCAGCAGAAATGGTTCGAAAAGTAAAGAAGCGACTTGATCGAAACCCGCGTCGCTTTGGCCGAAAAAAATGACTTGTGAGCTGAACCTATCGCAATATTGCATTCGGCAAATATTGAGAAATGAGTTCGGGGTAAAGCCATTGAAATGCAAAAAAGTGCAAGAACTTACACCGCAACAGAAAGAAAATAGACTCAAAAGAGCTAAAGAGTTGCTCCGCTCGGCCGAAAGTGGTGAACTGCCGAATTTGGTTTTCTTCGGTGAGAAAACTTTCTTTGTCCTGCAGTTTGTCAACAAACAAAATGATCGTGTTTACATGCCAAAGAGGTCAGCTGAAAATGTGCACCTTCGGTTGGCCACCAGAACTCAAGCGCCGGCCATGGTTATGGTGGTCGCTCTCCACTCGTGTTAATCGACCATGGCATCAGAATAAATGCCGAATATAATCGCTAAAATATTCTAGAGGTTGTATTAAATCCTTGGGTACGCAAACATTTTGGCCTTAGACCTTGGACATTCCAACAGGACTCAGCACCATCGCACTCAGCACGCGCCAACAAAGAATGGTTACAAAATGAGGTTCCTGGCTTCATTTCCAGCGCACAATGGCCACCAAAAATCCGTTGGGCTATTGTGTCTGGAGTATTTTGGAAAGCAAAAAAATAAAATACCAAAGTGGCGGAAATGGACCAAATACCACAGAGCAACATTCGGGCAGCGTGTGACGGTTTCATTGGCCATTTGAAGGCCATAATTCGTGCCAAAGGTGACCGATTCGAATAAATCTAAACGTATTCTTAAATTTGATTCTATTTCTGACATTTTTTGCTTTCATTAAAAAATAAAAAAAGTAAAAGAGCTGTAAGTTCGGCCGAGCAGATCATCACCATTTGTTAAAAAATTTGGCAATTTTCAAAAAAAAAAAAAAATAAATAAATAAAATCCGTTAAAAATTATGTTAAAATCTACAAATACCGAATGTAGCCGTATATAAGGGTGTATACGACGACGTAGACCTGCATAGGCAAATTTTGTCATAAGCTATTACATTATTCAAATGCGAAACTTATAAGAAATCGGTAAATAATGCAGCTAAAATCATCAAACTACGGAATATCGGGAGGTACCGTTATATGGGGGCTATACGAATACGTGTACCTGCACAGACAATTTTCTGTCATAGGTTGTGGTATTCACTACGAACTTCAAATACTAAATTTGAAACAGTTCCGGTGAATAATGTCGTTAAAATCATCAAAATACCGAATATCGGGATGTAACGTTATATGGGGGTTATACGAAAACGTGGACCTGCACAGGCAATCTCCTGTCATAGGCTGTAGTATCCTTTACGAACATCAAATACAAAATTTTAAACAATTTCGGTAAATATTGACGCTAAAATCACTAAAATACCGAATATTGGGAGGTACTTTTATATGGGGGCTATACCAAAACGTAGACCTACATGGCCCATTTTCAATACAAAAAGTCCTGCAGACATAATACACATTTGAGTAAATTTTTATCAACTTACTTTATTTCGTTCGGAAGCTAGAGTGATTTCCACAGTCGGACAGACGAGCGGACATCGCTTAATCGACATAGCATTTTATGCTGATCAAGAATATATATACTTTGTGGGGTCTAAAATCTATTTTTCGAGGTGTTACAAACGGAATGACAATATTAATATACCCTCCATACTATGGTGGAGGTTATAAAAATGTAAAAATTGTGGCGTTTGACTTTGTTGCAGTTTTTTTATCTCAGCCTGTACTGTCCAACTTTGGTTTTGCGAATTTGGTAAGAGATATCTAAAAAATTTCAATGGCAGAAACTGAGTACAGTTCAGCACAACTTAATTATTTTCCGAAATTCGAAAATTGCAAATCTCTTAGATTTTTTAAAAAAAATCTATTTTCGAATAACTATAATTTTTCGAATTTCGAAAAAATATATTTTTTTGAATATCTCGGAAAATTTTTCGAATTTTGAAAAAAATCGGCACAATTGAGCACAGACCTAGCACAATTCAACACCACTTTCCTTTTTTTCGAAATTCGAAAAATGCAATTCCAAGGGACACCACATTGTTTTAAATCATTGAAGATCTTATATTGCTACAATGTCATATGAAAGCCCTTTAGAGTTTCCACTTGATTTAAATAAAACTAAAACAACTTTAATTGGCATTTTCATTCCGCATTACCATATCCGCAGTACTTCTGGTTAATTCATTGGCCACAGTAAATGTCAATATTATTAATTGCGCATATAACTGAGGCCATTGATTACCCATAAATCAATGCATTTTAAAGCTTTTATTTATTTAAAATGGCTATTTAAATCCTACCCCCTCCTCTCCCTCTCTCTGTCTCCCATTCTCCATTCCAAATGCAGTTGGTAGCCGGTATTTATAACTCATGATATTTACTCGCTTGTTTATTATCCAGCGCCGGCTTCCAGCCAATCGATCATGGAGTAATATTTTTATTTTTTTATACCCTACACCACAAGGTGGTCAGGGTATTATGTCTTTGTGCATTTGTTTGTAACAGGCAAAAGGAAACGAGATAGACCCATAGTTCCTTTTGATGATCTGCATAGAATCAGATTCAGAGCCGATTTATGCATGTCCGTCCGTCCGTCTGTTCGTCTGTCCATGTATTTTTGTAAACAAAATACAGTTCGCATTTATTACCCGATCCAGATGAAATTTTGCACAAATCATTTGTTTGGCCCAAGGACGAACTCTATTGAAATTGGAGATAATCGGTAAAAATATACATACAACCAAATTAGGCCTGCAAATAGGTATGGCAAATTTGATCGAAATCGGTTCAGATATAGCTATAGCTCCCATATATATATTGTCCATCCGATTTTTTATTTTTGTCCTCCACAGCCGTAATATGCACTCTGTAACAACAATATTTGGGGAAATATATCAAATGCAGCTCAGAAATACCTTTGCTAAATTTTATCGAGATCGGTTCAGATTTGGATATACCTCCCATATATAACTTCGTCCGATTTACCTTTTATTGTGCACCAAACGTCTAATATTTGCCCAAATGGGATGGAATTTGGCACATACGACCGAATTTAGTCTAGAAGGTAGTATGCCAAATTTGGTGAAGATCGGTTCAGATATAGCTATAGCTCCCATATATATTGTTCATCCGATTTGTTGTATTTGTTACCTACAGCCGTAATATGCACTCAGTAACAACGATATTCAGGGAAATATATCAAATACAGCTCAAAAATATCTTTGCCAAATTTTATCGAGATCGGTTCAGATTTGGATATAGTTCCCATATATATCTTTATCTGATTTCAAATTAATTTTGCACCAAATGGGCAAGTCCGAATTTAAAAGATAAAAATGCTTCGGCATATTTAGTCCTTTGAATTTTAAATTATAATTATAATCATAGCGTGTATAATTGAATTCTGCCATAAAAACTTTTAATTATTAAGTGGAGCTCCACTAAATTAGCAAAGTGGTGTAGGGTGTCATAAAATCGGCCCCGCCCGGCTTTAAGACTCTCATTACTGGTTTATAAATAACTTGGTAATAGAGTCTTTATGGCTGTGCTGTCTGTTGCCTCCGACTTCATGTTGCCATTTCCTTTAGATTTCATTCCGTTTTCATCACTAACTCAATTTCAATTACATTTTGAGTGCTGTTGTCCGAATGAATGAATAAATTGCTCATATTTCTTGGGATTTATTTCAACATTACCATTGAAATTGGATTTTTTTCTCTTGTCATTTTTGTTGTTGTTGTTGTGGTATCGCCCGTGACACGAAACGCTTTTAAATTGTCAAGATATACACACACATTCAGATTGTTTGCTAAAAGCTTTCTTGTTGTCGACATTTACAATGTCGTGCTTCAACGATTATTGCCCGGTGTTCTATTCGGAATGGAGAATTGTTCTTACCGGCTGGATGATTTAAAACATTTTACAGTTGTGGCTATAAAAATCGAATATAAAAGTAATCTTAAAATATATATTTATATATTTTTTTAATTCTGATATAAATTTGGTTTAATTTTTTTTTTTCACAGAAATATCTTACAAATGTGGACCTCTATAGCCAATTATTTGCCAAGGAAAGGTGCTGTTAAAAAATTTAGCTAAAAGCCTCGAAATACCGGATATTGGAGGGGCACTTATATACATATCCGTACTAAAAATGGGACCTATATGAACAGTTCTCTGCAAGGATGTTTCCAATATACTGGGAATACAAACTGCAAATTTTCAGCAAGTTCGCTTCAAAATGTGACTAAAAGACCTAAAAAAACTCTAATTCTGTCGGTAAAGTTATATGGGTATCATACCCACTTCCAATACCAACCAGTAAATAATGGTCAAAAGATGGGCGGGACCGACTATGTGATACCCTACACCACTAAGCGTATAAAAAAGCTGTATAAAAATCTGAACCGATCTCTATAAAATTTGGCAGAGGTATTTCGAGCAGTATCTGATGCCTGGTATTAAAGATCATTGTTGTGAAGTGATCGGATGAAATCGGATGAAACATATACAGGGTTGCCCATATTCGACGGACCTTTGGGCCCATTCCAATCGACGAGGCTAGTCCGCAGGCAACATTCTTTGCGTCAATTGAATTTTGTACGGGAACAAATGCAAATCAATGCGAATAACCCGTTGTAAAGTGGACCGAGCCATGCCCAACTGCTGAGAACGGCGTTTTTGGGATGTTCTTGGGAACCTCTCAACACTGGCTCGTGCGGCAGCAATATTCTCGGCCGATCGCCTTGGCCGACTTTTATATGGCCTCTTCGGATTAGAAAGAGCCTTACCAGTCAAAAATTTTTCGTATAAACGCTTGATGGTGTTCTTAGAAGGCGCACTTCTCACATTTTTTTATGTTTTAAAGGCACGTTGAGTTTTCACAATTGACTTCTTCTGTTGAATGTAAATTTCAACTATTTCAGAGCGCTCGCGTGGCGTGTATTGGTTCATGGTAAAAATCTGCTTGGACTGACGCTTCAAAGGCGGTATGTCATTAAGCGATGTGACATCTCTGTCAAAAGTTATGGCGTTGCCAGATGGGTCCGTCGAATATGGGCATCCCTGTATATGGGAGCTATAGCTATTTCTGAACCGATTTTGATGTACTTGAATTTGATGTACTTGCTTCTAGACTGAATTCGGTGGGATATGCCAAAAATGCACCCCATTTGGGCTGATATTAGCCATTTGGTGTACAATAAACCTCATATCGGATAAAAATATAGATATGGGAGCTATATCCAAATTTGATATGATCTCGATAAAATTTGACAGAGGCAATTTTGAGCTCCATAAGTTATCTGGTATCAAATACCCTTCTTATGGAGTGCATATTACTCATGTAGGAACATAGAAATCCAAATCGGATGAAACATATATATGAGATATATAGCTATATCCGAACCGATTTTTTCCAAATTATATGTTTTTGCTTCTAGACTGAATTCGGTCGGATATGCCAATATTTAGGTCATTTGGACGCAATTTGATGGACAATGAACCCGAAATCGTTTGAAGATTTATATGGGACCTATATCTACATTTGAACCGATTCTCACCAATTTCAATGGGGTTAGTTCTTGGGGACAAACAGATTTTGCTTGAAAATTCTCAATCGGATAATAAATACGACCTGCATTTTGTTCACAAAAATATACGGACGGGTGGACAGAGAGACTGACATGCATAAATCGACTCAGAAAGTGATTCTATAAAAATCTTCAAAGGTTACTATGGGTCTATCTCGCTTTCTTATCCATGTTACAAACAAATGCACAAAGACATAATACCCTTACCCCTATGTAGCGTAGAGTATAGCAATTCTACGGAATATATTTGAGTGAAATTTTGTTTATCTCAAATCTTAACATTACACTACCACAAAAATGACCCCAATATCATAATTTCAAAATTCGACCTCCATCCCTTTACCTGAACTCAAATTGTATCCAATTTAGACGTTCGACCAATACAATGGATTTAATATTATAGTACCTTTTGGTACACTTATATTTCGAATTTCCATTATTCCAAAATTTCCAAATTTCCAAAAGCCCTATCACATCCCTTTCAAGATTCTATGTTCAAAGTTGATGAATCAGCCATTCAGTCAATAACTCATCACACTACTCCCTTAAATATACAATAGGCTATTTTGCAAAAAAAGAATTAACCAATTTACCCCAAGGACCTTCCATTTTGGATTATCAAACCTTCAGCCCTCGGAGATGGGTAATATCGGCCCACTCTTTCTGTTGCCTCCCTCACAAAATGTCGACATTTTCACAGAAAATAATTCCCATCAGTGCTAGGTCTGGAGCGAAAATGGACAATATCGGCGTATCACATCAAGTACCTCCCTAAAAATGGTTAACATTTTGAATAATTATAACTCTTATGAAATTTTGAATAAGAGTCCGATTATCCTCAACTTCTGCACATTACAATATTTCTACCACTACAAAATCAGGTTAGAAGATGGAATATATAGGACCCCTCCTTCTGGTATCTCTGGTAACACCCACACAAAGGGGTCAAAATTCTAAATAACGAAACGTTAATAAAATTCGAAATAATTCGAAATAATTTTCTTCAAATTAGTACTATTTAGTACTTTTCGTACAATTTTAGAACACATTTCTAAAACCAGCTCCACATCTCAATTCCAGATAGCAACCGTGATCTCAATATCAAATTTGAGGATTACAGGTCCATACCTTCATCCAATACCGAATTTATTACCATTTAGTACATTTCGTACAATTATAGGACGAATTTCCGGAGCCATCGCCAAATCTCAAATTTAAGAATTGTATCTCTTTCCTTTCCTTCACCCGATATCATATATAGTACCATTCTGTACTTTTCGTACAATTATATGTTCGAAATCATCTTCATATGACAGGCTATTCAGATTTCAAGCACTATTTGTTCACCCAACACCAAATTGTACCAAATACAGTACTATTTACTTCTTTTCGTACACTTGTAGTACACATTTTCAAAATCACTTCACTATCA
Organism: Musca domestica; assembly: GCF_030504385.1. Taxonomy (NCBI): domain Eukaryota; kingdom Metazoa; phylum Arthropoda; class Insecta; order Diptera; family Muscidae; genus Musca; species Musca domestica. The sequence continues at coordinate 25,549,948 of NW_026712363.1, read as the reverse complement.
GAAACCAACCACCAACAGGGACCCCAATACAAAATTTCAAAGCTTCATCCGTTCACCTTTAAAAAAACCTCGAAATTTCGTACCATATAGTACACTTCGCACACTTAGTACACATTTCCATAACCACCTTCATATATGAAACATACTTTCCAACCTTGATTCTCATACTGAATTTAAAGTTTTTAGCTCTCTACGTTCATATAATACCAATTGGTACCATTTTAGAACCTTTCGTGTTCTAAAGTTCAAATTTCTAAAAACCCTTTGGAACATCTATCCTGCACTACATCTATGACTCTCATTCCAAATTTCAGAATTCCAGTTCTATCGGTTCACCACAATTCTAATTTGATACCATTTCGTACACATAAGTACAAATATTTATAACAATCTGCATCACACAATCCAATAGAAATCTTATTTCCCAATTTCAGGATCGGTTCACCCAAATTCAAATTGTACCAAATTAATTACCATTTAGTATACATAAGTACGAATTTCCAGAGCTTCGTACATACCTCAATACTACACTCTCACAGTAATCCGAATTCCGAATTTCGGGATTCCAGCTCTATTTGTTCAAATTCAAATTGTACCAAATTTAGTACCATATAGTAAAGATAAGTACATATTTCCAAAACTACTTACATATCGCAATCCTAAACTCCGACATTAATCTTTTATCCTATTTTCCGGTTAGCAGCTCTATTGGTTCACTCAAATCTAAATTGTACCAAATTTAGTTCCATTTAGTACACTTAAGTACTCCTACATCATAAGTCCAATAGAAATCTTATTTTCAATTTTCCGGATTCCAACTATACCATTGCACCCAAAATTCAAATTGTACCATTTAGTACACATAAGTACGAAATTCTAAAAGTACCTATATCATACCTAAAATTACCAACATTACTCAGTCCTAGAATGCAATAGTAATCTTAGTTCCACATTTCAGGATACTAGCTCTATTAGGTTCTGCGAATCTAAATTGCACCAAATTAAGTACCATTTAGAACACTTAAGTACAAATTTCCATAACTACTTGCTAAATGCAGTCCAATGGAAATCTTACTTCAAAATTTCAGGACTCCATCTCCAACGGTATACCCATGATTTAAAATGTACCAAATGTAGTACCATTTAGTACACATAATTGCGAAATTACAAAACTATCTACATTTCTCAGTCCTTTCTCAAAATTCCAGCTCAATCGGTTCACCCAAATCGAAATTGTACCAAATTTAGTACTTTTCGTGTACATAAGTACAAATTTCGAAAACTTCCTCCATATCCCAATAACACACTCCGCCAGTAATGTTAATTGTACATTTCAGGATTCCTACTACTACATCCGTTCCTCGAAATTCAAATTGTACTTAGATTAGTACTTTTCGTGTACATGAGTACACACTTCCAAAATTAACTCTTTGCATCGACTCTACTCCTCAACCTTGATTCCCATTCCAAATTTCAATTTTTTTTGTTCTAAGCGTTCATCATGATACGAAATGGTACCAAATGTAGTACATTTCAGTACTTTTCGTACATTTGTAGAGCGAATTTCCAAAAACTCTTTGGCACATCTATCATACACCTCCTCAGTGACAAAGGGTACCATATTTGGTACCTTTTAATACTTTTCATAACGTTCTAGTACGAATTTCCAAAAACCCAGCCTTATCCGACCCCTTTGAACCAAGAGTGACCCTCACCCACAATTTGTTAAGAGATTCTAGCTTCAGCCGTTAAGTCTGGAGGTTGATGAATCAATGATGTGAAGTTCTCTTGTGTATTGAAAAAAAAAACAAGTAAAAAAGCTGTAAGTTCGGCCGGGACGAATTTTGAATACCCTCCACCATTTGCAACTGATTTGGCAATTCTCAAAAATAATAAAATCCGTTAAAAATTTTGTTAAAATCTTAAAAATACCGAATGTAGCTGTTACATTAGGGTCTATACGACGACATGGATCTGCATAGGTTACTTTTGTCATAAGCCATTACAATATTCAATGCAAACCATAAAAGAAATCGGTAAATAATGCAGCTAAAATCATCAAAATACCGAATAACGGGAGGTACCGTTATATGGGGGCTATACGAAGACGTGGCTCTGCACAGACAACTTTTTGTCATAGGCTGTAGTATCCACTACGAACATCAAATACCAATTTTGAAAAATTTCCCGTAAATAATGTCTCTAAAATCAACAAAGTACCGAATATTGGGTGGTACAGTTATATGGGAATATACGAAAACGTGGACCAGAACAAATTACTTTCTGTCTTAGACTGTATTATCCATTACGAACTTCAACTACCAAATTTGAAACAATTCCGATGAATAATGTCGCTTAGATCATCAAAATACCGAATATCGGGAGGTACTGTTATATGGGGGCTATACGTTGACGTGGACCTGCACAGACAATTTTCTGTCATAAGCTGTGGCATCCATTTCGAACTTCAAATACCAAATTTGAAATAATTTCGATAAATATTGTCGGTAAAATCATCAAAATACCGAATATCGGGAGGTCCCATTATATGGGGGCTATACGAATACGTAGACCTGCACATACAATTTTCTGTCATAGGCTGTAGTATTCATTTCAAATTTCAAATATCAAATTTGAAACAATTCCGATGAATGGTAGAAAAATCATCAAAATGCCAAATATCGGGAGGTACTGTTATATGTGGTCTATAGCAAAACTTGGACCTACATGGCCATTTTCAATACCAAAAGTCCTGTAGACATAATATACATTTGAGTAAAATGTTATCAATCTACTTCAATTCGTTCGGAAGCTAGAGTGATTTCCACAGACGGACAGACAGATAGACCGACGGATATCGCTTGTTCGATATAGAATGTCATGCTGATCAAGAATATATATATATATATTTATATTTATATATATATATATATATATTTATATATATATATATATATATATATATATATATATCGCTTGTTCGATATAGAATGTCATGCTGATCAAGAATATATATATATTTATATTTATATATATATTTATATATATATATATATATATATTTATATATATATTCTTGATCAGCATGACATTCTATATCGAACAAGCGATATAGATATATTATATATATATATATATATATATATATATATATATATATATATATATATATATATATATATAATAATCTATATCGCTTGTTCGATATAGAATGTCATGCTGATCAAGAACATATATATAAAATATATTATATATATATAATATATATATAAATATAAATATATATATATTCTTGATCAGCATGACATTCTATATCGAACAAGCGATATATATAATATATATATATTATATATATATAATAATATATATAATATATAAATTATAAAATATATATATATATTCTTGATCAGCATGACATTCTTATCGAACAAGCGATATCCGTCGGTCTATCTGTCTGTCCGTCTGTGGAAATCACTCTAGCTTCCGAACGAATTGAAGTAGATTGATAACATTTTACTCAAATGTATATTATGTCTACAGGACTTTTTGTATTGAAAATGGCCATGTAGGTCAAGTTTTGCTATAGACCACATATAACAGTACCTCCCGATATTTGGCATTTTGATGATTTTTCTACCATTCATCGGAATGTTCAAATTTGATATTTGAAATTTGAAATGAATACTACAGCCTATGACAGAAATTGTATGTGCAGGTCTACGTATTCGTATAGCCCCCATATATGGGACCTCCCGATATTCGGTATTTTGATGATTTTACCGACAATATTTATCGAAATTATTTCAAATTGGTATTTGAAGTTCGAAATGGATGCACAGCTTATGACAGAAAATTGTCTGTGCAGGTCCACGTAACGTATAGCCCCCATATAACAGTACCTCCCGATATTCGGTTTTGATGATCTAAGCGACATTATTCATCGGAATTGTTTCAAATTTGTAGTTGAAGTTCGTAATGGATAATACAGTCAAGAGAAAGTAATTGTTCTGGTCCACGTTTTCGTATATTCCCATATAACTGTACCACCCAATATCGGTACTTTGTTGATTTTAGAGACATTATTTACGGAAATTTTTCAAAATTGGTATTTGATGTTCGTAGTGGATACTACAGCCTATGACAAAAGTTGTCTGTGCAGAGCCACGTCTTCGTATAGCCCCCATATAACGGTACCTCCCGTTATTCGGTATTTTGATGATTTAGCTGCATTATTTACCGATTTCTTTTATGGTTTGCATTGAATATTGTAATGGCTTATGACAAAAGTAACCTATGCAGATCCATGTCGTCGTATAGACCCTAATGTAACAGCTACATTCGGTATTTTAAGATTTTAACAAAATTTTTAACGGATTTTATTATTTTTGAGAATTGCCAAATCAGTTGCAAATGGTGGGGGGTATTCAAAATTCGTCCCGGCCGCCGAACTTACAGCTTTTTTATGTTTTTTTTTCAATACACAAGAGAACTTCACATCATTGATTCATCAACCTCCAGACTTAACGGCTGAAGCTAGAATCTCTTAACAAATGGGGTGAGGGTCACTCTTGGTTCAAAGGGGTCGGATAAGGCTGGGTTTTGGAAATTCGTACTAGAACGTTATGAAAAGTATTAAAAGGTACCAAATATGGTACCTTTGTCACTGAGGAGGTGTATGATAGATGTGCCAAAGAGTTTTTGGAAATTCGCTACAAATGTACGAAAAGTACTGAAATGTACTACATTTGGTACCATTTCGTATCATGATGAACGCTTAGAACAAAAAAAATTGAAATTTGGAATGGGAATCAAGGTTGAGGAGTAGAGTCGATGCAAAGAGTTAATTTGGAAGTGTGTATCATGTACACGAAAAAGTTAATCTAAGTACAATTTGAATTTCGAGGAACGGATGTTGTAGTAGTAGGAATCCTGAAATGTACAATTAACATTACTGGCGGAGTGTGTTATTGGGATATGGAGGAAGTTTTCGAAATTTGTACTTATGTACACGAAAAGTACTAAATTTGGTACAATTTCGATTTGGGGGAACCGATTGAGCTGGAATTTGAGAAAGGACTGAGAAATGTAGAGTTTTGTAATTCGCAATTATGTGTACTAAATGGTACTACATTGGTACATTTTAAATCATGGGTATACCGTTGGAGATGGAGTCCTGAAATTTTGAAGTAAGATTTCCATTGGACTGCATTTAGCAAGTAGTTATGGAAATTTGTACTTAAGTGTTCTAAATGGTACTTAATTTGGTGCAATTTAGATTCGCAGAACCTAATAGAGCTAGTATCCTGAAATGTGGAACTAAGATTACTATTGCATTCTAGGACTGAGTAATGTTGGTAATTTTAGGTATGATATAGGTACTTTTAGAATTTCGTACTTATGTGTACTAAATGGTACAATTTGAATTTTGGGTGCAATGGTATAGTTGGAATCCGGAAAATTGAAAATAAGATTTCTATTGGACTTATGATGTAGGAGTACTTAAGTGTACTAAATGGAACTAAATTTGGTACAATTTAGATTTGAGTGAACCAATAGAGCTGCTAACCGGAAAATAGGATAAAAGATAATGTCGGAGTTTAGGATTGCGATATGTAAGTAGTTTGGAAATATGTACTTATCTTTACTATATGGTACTAAATTGGTACAATTTGAATTTGAACAATAGAGCTGGAATCCCGAAATTCGGAATTCGGATTACTGTGAGAGTGTAGTATGAGGTATGTACGAAGCTCTGGAAATTCGTACTTATGTATACTAAATGGTAATTAATTTGGTACAATTTGAATTTGGGTGAACCGATCCTGAAATTGGGAAAATAAGATTTCTATTGGATTGTGTGATGCAGATTGTTATAAATTTGTACTTATGTGTACGAAATGGTATCAAATTAGAATTGTGGTGAACCGATAGAACTGGAATTCTGAAATTTGGAATGAGAGTCATAGATGTAGTGCAGGATAGATGTTCCAAAGGGTTTTTAGAAATTTGAACTTTAGAACACGAAAGGTTCTAAAATGGTACCAATTGGTATTATATGAACGTAGAGAGCTAAAAACTTTAATTCAGTATGAGAATCAAGGGTGGAAAGTATGTTTATATATGAAGGTGGTTATGGAAATGGTACTAAGTGTGCGAAGTGTACTATATGGTACGAAATTTCGAGGGTTTTTTAAAGGGTGAACGGATGAAGCTTTGAAATTTGTATTGGGGTCCTGTTGGTGTTGGTTCTGATAGTGAAGTGATTTTGAAAATGTGTACTACAAGTGTACGAAAAGAAGTAAATAGTACTGTATTTGGTACAATTTGGGGTTGGGTGAACAAATAGTGCTTGAAATCTGAATAGCCTGTCATATGAAGATGATTTCGAACATATAATTGTACGAAAAGTACAGAATGGTACTATATATGATATCGGGTGAAGGAAAGGAAAGGAAAGAGATACAATTCTTAAATTGAGATTTGGCGATGGCTCCGGAAATTCGTCCTATAATGTACGAAATGTACTAAATGGTAATAAATTCGGTATTGGATGAAGGTATGGACCTGTAATCCTCAAATTTGATATTGAGATCACGGTTGCTATCTGGAATTGAGATGTGGAGCTGGGTTTTAGAAATGTGTTCTAAAATTGTACGAAAAGTACTAAATAGTACTAATTGAAGAAAATTATTTCGAATTATTTCGAATTATTAACGTTTCGTTATTTAGAATTTTGACCCCTTTGTGTGGGTGTTACCAGAGATACCAGAAGGAGGGGGGTCCTATATATTCCATCTTCTAACCTGATTTGTAGTGGTAGAAAATTGTAATGTGCAGAAGTTGAGGATAATCGGACTCTTATTCAAAATTTCATAAGAGTTATAATTATTCAAAATGTTAACCATTTTTAGGGAGGTACTTGATGTGATACGCCGATATTGTCCATTTTCGCTCCAGACCTAGCACTGATGGGGATTATTTTCTGTGAAAATGTCGACATTTGTGAGGGAGGCAACAGAAAGAGTGGGCCGATATTACCCATCTCCGAGGGCTGAAGGTTTGATAATCCAAAATGGAAGGTCCTTGGGGTAAATTGGTTAATTCTTTTTTTGCAAAATAGCCTATTGTATATTTAAGGGAGTAGTGTGATGAGTTATTGACTGAATGGCTGATTCATCAAATTGAACATAGAATCTTGAAAGGATGTGATAGGGCTTTTGGAAATTTGGAAATTTGGAATAATGGAAATTCGAAATATAAGTGTACCAAAAGGTACTAATATTAAATCCATTGTATTGGTCGAACGTCTAAATTGGATACAATTGAGTTCAGGTAAAGGGATGGAGGTCGAATTTTGAAATTATGATATTGGGGTCATTTTTGTGTAGTGTAATGTTAAGATTTGAGATAAACAAAATTTCACTCAAATATATCCGTAGAATTGCTATACTCTACGCTACATAGGGGTAAGGGTATTATGTCTTTGTGCATTTGTTTGTAACATGGATAAGAAAGCGAGATAGACCCATAGTAACCTTTGAAGATTTTTATAGAATCACTTTCTGAGTCGATTTATGCATGTCAGTCTCTCTGTCCACCCGTCCGTATATTTTTGTGAACAAAATGCAGGTCGTATTTATTATCCGATGAGAATTTTCAAGCAAAATCTGTTTGTCCCCAAGAACTAACCCCATTGAAATTGGTGAGAATCGGTTCAAATGTAGATATAGGTCCCATATAAATCTTCAAACGATTTCGGGTTCATTGTCCATCAAATTGCGTCCAAATGACCTAAATATTGGCATATCCGACCGAATTCAGTCTAGAAGCAAAAACATATAATTTGGAAAAAAATCGGTTCGGATATAGCTATATATCTCATATATATGTTTCATCCGATTTGGATTTCTATGTTCCTACATGAGTAATATGCACTCCATAAGAAGGGTATTTGATACCAGATAACTTATGGAGCTCAAATTGCCTCTGTCAAATTTTATCGAGATCATATCAAATTTGGATATAGCTCCATATCTATATTTTATCCGATATGAGGTTTATTGTACACCAAATGGCTAATATCAGCCAAATGGGGTGCATTTTGGCATATCCACCGAATTCAGTCTAGAAGCAAGTACATCAAATTCAAGTACATCAAAATCGGTTCAGAAATAGCTATAGCTCCCATATACAGGGATGCCCATATTCGACGGACCATCTGGCAACGCCATAACTTTGACAGAGATGTCACATCGCTTAATGACATACCGCCTTTGAAGCGTCAGTCCAAGCAGATTTTACCATGAACCAATACACGCCACGCGAGCGCTCTGAAATAGTTGAAATTTACATTCAACAGAAGAAGTCAATTGTGAAAAACTCAACGTGCCTTTAAAACATAAAAAAATGTGAGAAGTGCGCCTTCTAAGAACACCATCAAGCGTTTATACGAAAAATTTTTGACTGGTAAGGCTCTTTCTAATCCGAAGAGGCCATATAAAAGTCGGCCAAGGCGATCGGCCGAGAATATTGCTGCCGCACGAGCCAGTGTTGAGAGGTTCCCAAGAACATCCCAAAAACGCCGTTCTCAGCAGTTGGGCATGGCTCGGTCCACTTTACAACGGGTTATTCGCATTGATTTGCATTTGTTCCCGTACAAAATTCAATTGACGCAAAGAATGTTGCCTGCGGACTAGCCTCGTCGATTGGAATGGGCCCAAAGGTCCGTCGAATATGGGCAACCCTGTATATGTTTCATCCGATTTCATCCGATCACTTCACAACAATGATCTTTAATACCAGGCATCAGATACTGCTCGAAATACCTCTGCCAAATTTTATAGAGATCGGTTCAGATTTTTATACAGCTTTTTTATACGCTTAGTGGTGTAGGGTATCACATAGTCGGTCCCGCCCATCTTTGACCATTATTTACTGGTTGGTATTGGAAGTGGGTATGATACCCATATAACTTTACCGACAGAATTAGAGTTTTTTTAGGTCTTTTAGTCACATTTTGAAGCGAACTTGCTGAAATTTGCAGTTTGTATTCCCAGTATATGGAAACATCCTTGCAGAGAACTGTTCATATAGGTCCCATTTTTAGTACGGATATGTATATAAGTGCCCCTCCAATATCCGGTATTTCGAGGCTTTTAGCTAAATTTTTTAACAGCACCTTTCCTTGGCAAATAATTGGCTATAGAGGTCCACATTGTAAGATATTTCTGTGAAAAAAAAAAAATTAAACCAAATTTATATCAGAATTAAAAAAATATATAAATATATATTTTAAGATTACTTTTATATTCGATTTTTATAGCCACAACTGTAAAATGTTTTAAATCATCCAGCCGGTAAGAACAATTCTCCATTCCGAATAGAACACCGGGCAATAATCGTTGAAGCACGACATTGTAAATGTCGACAACAAGAAAGCTTTTAGCAAAACAATCTGAATGTGTGTGTATATCTTGACAATTTAAAAGCGTTTCGTGTCACGGGCGATACCACAACAACAACAACAAAATGACAAGAGAAAAAAATCCAATTTCAATGGTATGTTGAAATAAATCCCAAGAAATATGAGCAATTTATTCATTCATTCGGACAACAGCACTCAAAATGTAATTGAAATTGAGTTAGTGATGAAAACGGAATGAAATCTAAAGGAAATGGCAACATGAAGTCGGAGGCAACAGACAGCACAGCCATAAAGACTCTATTACCAAGTTATTTATAAACAGTAATGAGAGTCTTAAAGCCGGGCGGGGCCGATTTTATGACACCCTACACCACTTTGCTAATTTAGTGGAGCTCCACTTAATAATTAAAAGTTTTTATGGCAGAATTCAATATACACGCTATGATTATAATTATAATTTAAAATTCAAAGGACTAAATATGCCGAAGCATTTTATCTTTTAAATTCGGACTTGCCCATTTGGTGCAAAATTAATTTGAAATCAGATAAAGATATATATGGGAACTATACCAAATCTGAACGATCTCGATAAAATTTGGCAAAGATATTTTTGAGCTGTATTTGATATATTCCCTGAATATCGTTGTTACTGAGTGCATATTACGGCTGTAGGTAACAAATACAACAAATCGGATGAACAATATATATGGGAGCTATAGCTATATCTGAACCGATCTTCACCAATTTGGCATACTACCTTCTAGACTAAATTCGGTCGTATGTGCCAAATTCCATCCCATTTGGGCAAATATTAGACGTTTGGTGCACAATAAAAGGTAAATCGGACGAAGTTATATATGGGAGGTATATCCAAATCTGAACCGATCTCGATAAAATTTAGCAAAGGTATTCTGAGCTGCATTTGATATATTCCCCAAATATTGTTGTTACAGAGTGCATATTACGGCTGTGGAGGACAAAAATAAAAAATCGGATGGACAATATATATGGGAGCTATAGCTATATCTGAACCGATTTCGATCAAATTTGCCATACCTATTTGCAGGCCTAATTTGGTTGTATGTATATTTTTACGATTATCTCCAATTTCAATAGAGTTCGTCTTGGGCCAAACAAATGATTTGTGCAAAATTTCATCTGGATCGGGTAATAAATGCGAACTGTATTTTGTTTACAAAAAATACATGGACAGACGAACAGACGGACGGACGGACATGCATAAATCGGCTCTGAATTGATTCTATGCAGATCATCAAAAGGAACTATGGGTCTATCTCGTTTCCTTTTGCCTGTTACAAACAAATGCACAAAGACATAATACCTGACCACCTTGTGGTGTAGGGTATAAAAAAATAAAAATATTACTCCATGATCGATTGGCTGGAAGCCGGCGCTGGATAATAAACAAGCGAGTAAATATCATGAGTTATAAATACCGGCTACCAACTGCATTTGGAATGGAGAATGGGAGACAGAGAGAGGGAGAGGAGGGGGTAGGATTTAAATAGCCATTTTAAATAAATAAAAGCTTTAAAATGCATTGATTTTGGGTAATCAATGGCCTCAGTTATATGCGCAATTAATAATATTGACATTTACTGTGGCCAATGAATTAACCAGAAGTACTGCGGATATGGTAATGCGGAATGAAAATGCCAATTAAAGTGTTTTAGTTTTATTTAAATCAAGTGGAAACTCTAAAGGGCTTTCATATGACATTGTAGCAATATAAGATCTTCAATGATTTAAAACAATGTGGTGTCCCTTGGAATTGCATTTTCGAATTTCGAAAAAAAAAAAGGAAAGTGGTGTTGAATTGTGCTAGGTCTGTGCTCAATTGTGCCGATTTTTTTCAAAATTCGAAAAATTTTCGAGATATTCAAAAAAATATATTTTTTCGAAATTCGAAAAATTATAGTTATTCGAAAATAGATTTTTTAAAAAATCTAAGAGATTTGCAATTTTCGAATTTCGGAAAATAATTAAGTTGTGCTGAACTGTACTCAGTTTCTGCCATTGAAATTTTTAGATATCTCTTACCAAATTCGCAAAACAAAGTGGACAGTACAGGCTGAGATAAAAAAACTGCAACAAAGTCAAACGCCACAATTTTTACATTTTTATAACCTCCCCATAGTATGGAGGGTATATTAATATTGTCATTCCGTTTGTAACACCTCGAAAATAGATTTTAGACACCCCACAGTTTATATATATTTTTGTCTGATAAAATGCAGTCGATTAAGCGATGTCCGCGTCGTCTGTAAGACTGTGGAAATGTATCTCCTGACGGAAAATAAAGTAAGTCTAAAATTTACCGACAAGGTGTAGTATGTCCCAGCAGTTGCTAAAATATGGGCAATGTAGGTCTGTAGCTGTTCGTTGGGTGATAGCCCCATATATAAATAGTCCCTCAAATATTCGGTATTTAGTGATTTTAGCGTCAATATTTACCGAAATGTTTAAAATTTTGTATTTGATGTTCGTAAAGGATACTACAGCCTATGACAGGAGATTGCCTGTGCAGGTCCACGTTTTCGTATACCCCCCATATAACGTTACATCCCGATATTCGGTATTTTGATGATTTTAACGACATTATTCACCGGAACTGTTTCAAATTTAGTATTTGAAGTTCGTAGTGAATACCAAACCTATGACAGAAAATTGTCTGTGCAGGTACACGTATTCGTATAGCCCCCATATAACGGTACCTCCCGATATTCCGTAGTTGATGATTTTAGCTGCATTATTTACCGATTTCTTATAAGTTTCGCATTTGAATAATGTAATAGCTTATGACAAAATTTGCCTATGCAGGTCTACGTCGTCGTATACACCCTTATATACGGCTACATTCGGTATTTGTAGATTTTAACATAATTTTTAACGGATTTTATTTATTATTTTTTTTTTTTTTGAAAATTGCCAAATTTTTTAACAAATGGTGATGATCTGCTCGGCCGAACTTACAGCTCTTTTACTTTTTTATTTTTTAATGAAAGCAAAAAATGTCAGAAATAGAATCAAATTTAAGAATACGTTTAGATTTATTCGAATCGGTCACCTTGGCACGAATTATGGCCTTCAAATGGCCAATGAAACCGTCACACGCTGCCCGCCGAATGTTGCTCTGTGGTATTTGGTCCATTTCCGCCACTTTGGTATTTTATTTTTTTGCTTTCCAAAATACTCCACACATAGCCCAACGGATTTTTGGTGGCCATTGTGCGCTGGAAATGAAGCCAGGAACCTCATTTTGTAACCATTCTTTGTTGGCGCGTGCTGAGTGCGATGGTGCTGAGTCCTGTTGGAATGTCCAAGGTCTAAGGCCAAAATGTTTGCGTACCCAAGGATTTAATACAACCTCTAGAATATTTTAGCGATTATATTCGGCATTATTCTGATGCCATGGTCGATTAACACGAGTGGAGAGCGACCACCATAACCATGGCCGGCGCTTGAGTTCTGGTGGCCAACGAAGGTGCACATTTTCAGCTGACCTCTTGGCATGTAAACACGATCATTTTGTTTGTTGACAAACTGCAGGACAAAGAAAGTTTTCTCACCGAAGAAAACCAAATTCGGCAGTTCACCACTTTCGGCCGAGCGGAGCAACTCTTTAGCTCTTTTGAGTCTATTTTCTTTCTGTTGCGGGGTAAGTTCTTGCACTTTTTTGCATTTCAATGGCTTTACCCCGAACTCATTTCTCAATATTTGCCGAATGCAATATTGCGATAGGTTCAGCTCACAAGTCATTTTTTCGGCCAAAGCGACGCGGGTTTCGATCAAGTCGTTCTTTACTTTTCGAACCATTCTGCTGATGTTTCTGTTTTCTTCCGTCCACTTCCTTGATGTCGGGCTACGCCAGTAGTATCACGGTAATGAGCGATGGTACGAGACACAAAAGATTTATTCACATTTAAATGCTGGAGTGCTCTGCTCTAACGATAGCCACTTGTGGTTTCCAGTAAAATAAAAAGAAATCACACTATCACGCTTGAATTCTATCTCGAATAACTTTTTTTCTGGAAAATTCTCACCAAAAGCTTTTGTACGCTTATAAACAATATAATGAGCTGTCATTGGAATAATTTTAACAGCTTTCGGACGAGTGGCTTAGAAATGACAGCAGTCCGAAGTTGGTTGCAGTTTTTTCATCTCACCTGTACATCAAATTTGGAGGAGAAAATCGGATCGAATATAGCTATAGCTCCTATATATATTTCCGATTTTGTGTATAAGTTCCTCACATTCGTAATATGTATTCGACAGCAATGATATTGGTACTCGATATCTATATAGAGCTCGGAAATACTTCTGCCAAATTTTATCGAGAACGACTAAGATTTGCATATAGCTCCCATATATATCCCTATTCGACTTCAGGTTATTGTGCAAATAATGGAGTGAATTTCGGGACGTACGTTTCGATTTTTTGAAAATCTTTCTCCGATATATATATTTTTCAATATAATCCATTTCGAAGTGATATCATGCACTCTATAGCAATGTTATTCGGTATAAAAGATAAAAATGCCTGGTCAAATTTAGTGAAAATCGATTCAGAATTGGATATGCCTTTATATTAGTTCCTGAAAAACCAAACTTAGCAGCTCTAATGCCAAATATCTATAGGTGTTATGATCTGATTCAAATAAATTATTTGTTGCGGGAAATATGCATAGTGATGTAGTGCATCATATAGTCGGCCCCGCCCGACTTCTTACTTTTCCTTACTGGTTTCTCTTAACCGTTTTCGAGGTATGACAATGTCTAAAAAGCCAGAAATTTTCAGAAAATCTCTCTAATTCCGCATAACTTGCAGATTTCAAAAGTTCTACATTTTGCAAGAGTAAATAATTTTTGGATTTTTAGCGAGTAAATGTGGAAATCCCTATGTATGGACGGAAATATGTGAGCACAACGGCACAAGTTAGCATAAATCAAGCACAACCCAGAACAACCGTTAATTTTCGAAATTCGAAAATTGAAATTCTGGCTTACTTTCGCAGTTATTGTTTTTTTTTTTTTTTTTTTTTTTTGAATTTGGTAAAAATATATGGAAACAATTTTAACGGGACAAATGAGCACAAGCTAAGAAAATTCAGCACAACAACTAATTTTTTTCGAAATTCGAAAATAGCAATTCTCCAGATTTTTTCGAATTTTTTTTTTTTGAACATTTAACAACATTTTTTGAATTTTAAAAAATTTCTTTTTTTCGAATATCTCAGAAAGTTTTTCGAATTTCGAAAAAAATCGACACAATTGAGCACAAACCTAGTAAAACTTTCCTTTTTTCGAAATTCGAAAATTGCGATTCCAACGGACACCACCATCTACAAAAACTTGAAAAGTTCATTTATGGCATGAAAAACCATAAATCAATGATCGATGACATGGAAGGCCTTGAAAAGGTACTTGACGCTTGGAAAGTCTAGAAAGGGTTCCACAGCATAGGGTGGTATAAAATGGTCTTCCATTCCATAACAGACTTTAAAAAAGTTATGTGACACTAAAGGGCAACAAAATGTCTTGTATGACACATAATAACTTGAAAATTTCTACGACGCAGGGAACTGTCCACCTATATAAATCGAAATAACTGAGAATTTTTAGACACTTTTCCATATTTAATATCTCAAAACGAAATATGTTACCAAAGGTTAAGGTCGCTTTTGTTGCTTACTACATCTACCCTCCCTCTCTCCTAAACACCTAACCCGCATAACAATAGTTGCCTTCTTCCATCTTCAAATCCACTTGGATAATAATCTTTTTCTCTTAAACTACCAAACTGACAGCTGTTTTGGGTACTTCGTGATCTTGGCCCCGCACAGATATTCACGCAAAAAAAATACAATTTGATATAGAAAAAAAATGGGAGAAAAAATCTTCAAGTTCACGAACTCCTTTTGCTTCTCTTGTTTGCTTGGAGTGGTGACGGCGGGAAGGTTGTCTGGTTGCCATTCGTTGTGGTTTTACGATTGTCGTCGTTGATGTTGGGCAAAAACCACAGGAATCTATGGCAAGAAAACAACAACCGCCAAAGAGCCATGCAAAAAATCTTCTACGGCGTCACAACAACAAATTCACAGAAAAAAAACTTGGCAGCACATAGCCTGGCCATAGATGCAGCTGATTGCAACAGGGTGGCCAGAGGTTTAACTCTGAAATAGCGGTAGAAGAGATAAAAAGGCCTTCTGCTACTTGACGAGAAGAAGATGATCTCCTGCGCATAAAAGGAATAGAGTAAATTCTAGTCCTCTATGAGGAGTAGAGGAATTTCTGGTTCTCCTTGAGGAGTAGAGGACCTTCGGGTCTTCTATGAGGTGTAGAGAAGCCACAGTCCTCTACTAGCTGCAGAGGACCTACAGCTCCTCTACGAGATGAAGAGGACCTACAGCTCCTCTACGAGTTGTAGAGGACCTACAGCTCCTGTACGAGTTGTAGAAGGCCTACAGCTCTTCTACCAGGTGTAGAGGACCTACAGCTCCTCTACGAGGGTAGAGGACCTACAGCTCCTCTACGAGTTGTAGAGGACCTACAGCTCCTCTACGAGTTGTAGAGGACCTACAGCTCCACTACGAGTTGTAGAGGACCTACAGCTCCTCTACGAGTTGTAGAGGACCTACAGCTCCTCTACGAGTTGTAGAGGACCTACAGCTCCTCTACGAGTTGTAGAGGAACTACAGCTCCTCTACGAGTCGTAGAGGACCTACAGCACCTGTACGACCAGGTCCTACTGCTCCTCACAAGGAGCAGGGGCCCTACTGCTCCTCTACGAGTTGTAGAGGACCTACAGCTCCTCTACGAGTTGTAGAGGACCTACAGCTCCTCTACTATATGTAGAGGACCTACAGCTCCTCTACTATGTAGAGGACCTACAGCTCCTCTACTAGATGTAGAGGACCTACAGCTCCTCTACGAGTCGTAGAGGACCTACAGCTCCTGTACGACCTACAGCTCCTCTACTAGATGTAGAGGACCTACAGCTCTTCTACGAGTTGTAGAGGATCTACTGCACCTCTACGAGGAGTAGAGGACCTACTGCACCTCTACGAGGAGTAGAGGACCTACTGCTCCTCAACGAGGAGTAGAGCAGCTACTGCTCCTCAACGAGAAGTAGAGCAGCTACTGCTCTCTACGAGGAGTAGAGCACAGCTACTGTCCTTTACGACGAGTAGAGGAGTAGATGAGTTACTGATCCTCTATGAGGTTAAAGGACGTTCTGCCCCAGATAGAGGAGTAGAGGACATTCTGCTCGTCTTCGGGTCTTCTAAAGCTATAGAATCTGGTCACCTCTTTTAAAAATCTTAACTCTACTTCTTATTTATAAAGTTATAAACTGTAAATAGTTGTGTAGATTTTTATTTTTGTGTTGTTGTTATATGAATATTGACTATTTGGAGAATAAGTGGAAAGAGAAACATGAACTCTAAGTAAGCAAGTATCTGAAACGGCCGCCCGACTACCATACCCTACCCTCCGATCATTGTTGCTTCTGAAGGTCATGCAAGTCAATATTATGCTTGAGATTTGCTGGTGGCTTCCAGGCAGCAGCGACAGCAGCACCGGTAAAAAAGCTAAAGAAAAACAAAAGTAAACTTACAAATGCCTTTAAAGCAATAAATATTTTTTAGATAAACAAAACGAATGCAAACAAATCACAAGCTAATGGTAAATATAAATAAACAAATAACAAGACACACAGCCACACACACATAATGCCGTTACATGCTCACCCATTGCCGAGGTGTTGGGGATAAAATCGCAATTAATTAAATGATATGTTTAACAAGGGTTGGTTGGTTGGTTGGTTGGTTGGCTGGCGCAGAGAGAGACGACCAGTCGGCCAGCTTTGGTGTTATGCTGGCGACGTCCAACACCTGTTTTCTTCGATGTCAGCCAAGACGTGTTGGTAAGTGGTTTTTGAAAAAAAAAACATTAAATTTATAATGTTTATAATTTTACTGAGAGTTGAGCAAAAACAAAACAAACTGCACGATAAAAGTGGCTGCATTTGAAAATTCAAAACCAAAATCTAAAACCAGCATCAGCCAAGCTGGCCCAACCATAAACTCCATACGAAATGATAAGAGCAATTTTGGCCAAGACCAAGTGGCTCCGCAGTAATTCGATATGACTGGGCATTTTCATTTCTGAAATAATTTAATTATAAAAATCAAATAAATTTATGGAGGTACAAAACTCGTAAACCATGTTGATTATAAGCTAAAGCCAATAAAAAAGATCATTAAACGGCTTTGCGGAATAAATATTTTGGTCATTAATTGTTTAATTTCGAGGCAAATTAATCGAATTAATTGTGGTTTTTATAAAGGGGTTTCATTATTGATTAATCGTGTTTTAAAAGGACCTACTGCCCTCTATGAGGAGGAGTAGAAGACCTACTACTGCTCATCTATGAGGAGGAGTAGAAGACCTACTACTGCTCATCTATGAGGAGGAGTAGAAGACCTACTACTGCTCCTCTATGAGGAGGAGTAGAAGACCTACTATGCTCATCTATGAGGAGGGAGAAGACCTACTACTGCTCATCTATGAGGAGGAGTAGAAGACCTACTACTGCTCCTCTATGAGGAGGAGTAGAAGACCTACTACTGCTCATCTAGGACCTACTATACTCCTCTATGAGGAGAAGTAGAGGACTTACTACTACTCCTCTATGAGGAGGAGTAGAAGACCTACTACTGCTCCTCTATGAGGAGGAGTAGAAGACCTACTACTACTCTCTATGAGGAGGAGTAGAAGACCTACTACTGCTCCTCTATGAGGAGGAGTAGAAGACCTACTACTGCTCATCTATGAGGAGGAGTAGAAGACCTACTACTGCTCCTCTATGAGGAGGAGTAGAAGACCTACTACTGCTCATCTAGGACCTACTACTACTCCTCTATGAGGAGAAGTAGAGGACTTATACTGCTTCTCTATGAGGAGAAGTAGAGGACCTACTACTGCTCCTCTGTGAGGAGTAGCCGTCTGAAGCTATAATTTGAAATTTTGCATGAACGATTTGGAATGAGAGTCACTGATGAAGTGCAGAATTGATTGATGATGAATTGGATGGCAACAACATTAGCAGAAATGGTTCAAAAAGTAAAGAAACGACTCGAAACCCCCGTCGCAGTGGGCGAAAAATGGTTCGTGAGCTGAACATATCGCAATATTCCATTCGGAAAATATTGAAAAATGAGCTCGGTGTAAAGCCATTGAAATTCCAAAAATTGCAAGAACTTTCACCGCAACAGGAAAAAATGGACTCAAAAGAGCTAAAGAGTTGCTTCGCATGGCTGAAAGTAGTGAACTGCCGAATTTGGTTTTCTCCGATGAGAAAAACATTCGTTGTCCAGCAGTTTGTAAACAAACAAAATGATTCTGTTTATTTTCCAAAGAGGTCTGCTGAAAATGTGCATCTTCGTTGGCCACCAGAACTCAAGCACCGACCATGGCGATGGTGTGGGGCCGCCATAACAACCGGTGGTCGCTCTCCGCTCGTATTAATCGACCGTGGCATTAGAATAAATCCCGAATATTATCGCGAAAATATTCTGTAGGGCAAGGCACACAAACATCTTGGCACACAAACATCTTGGCCGCAGACCTTGAACATTCTAACAGGACTCGGCACCATCGCACATCAGCACGCGCCACCGAAGAATGGTTACAAAATGAGGTTCCTCGCTTCATTTCCAGTGCACAATGGCCACCAAAATACTCCGGATACCAATCCGTTGGACTACTGAGTCGGCAGTATTTGGAACGCAAGGTTGGCACTAAAATACCAAAGTGTCGATCACCTCAAGCAAGCGCTTCGCCGGGAATGGACCAAAATACCGCAGAGCAACATGCGGGCAGCGTGTGACGGTTTAATTGGCCGTTTGAAGGTCAAATCCGTGCCAAAGGTGACCAATTCGAACCAATCTAAACTTATTCTAAAATTGATGCTATTTCCGACTTTTTTGCTTTCATTCAATAAAAATAAAAAAAAAAAAATGTAGAAATTATGGCCTTTGACTTTGTTGCAGTTTATTATCTCACCCTGTGAAAATACTTCCCCTAAAGTCTAATTAATTTGTTGTTGCAATCTCGAGATCGCAAGCTCATCACGTCACTTGGGTTAAAAAAAAGTTTTTTTGTCATAGAAATTATTTTAAAAAAACTTCTGGGGAGAATATCCCAGACAGAAAAACAAGGGACTGATGAGGATTTGTGGCTCTTTCCTAAACCTAGGTATTCCTGCCTAACCCCTGGGTAACATTAATAATAATCTATATATATAAAAGAAAGTTGTGTTAGTTACTACGCTTATAACTTAAGAACCGCTGGACTGATTTTAATGATTCACACAAATTCTGAATTGTCTCCTCTCCGAAAAGGATATATCCAAAAAAATCGCGGAAAAAAAGTGATATATTAACATTTTCATTTTGACTTTTAAAATGTACAATAGTAATGTTTTATTTGCATGATTTTTTTCCATTTCGACTTACTTTTTTCTAATGTACATTGTAGTGTTTTTATATTTTATTTTGAATTCGAATACTAATACCAATTTATTAAATGACTTGATTTCTGAGAACTGAAATTGATGGCGGGTTACATGGAAGTGTAGTACCGAATTATGTGGTGGCGATACGGAATAGGTGATATCGAAATAATTTAACGCGGTCACACCAAAGTTAAAAGATAATTACTTTTTAAAAATCGCTAAAAAAATCACGAAAAAAGAGATTCATTGCAAAAAATCTCAAATCTGGAAAAAATCGAAAAAAAATCAATAGAATCGAATTTTAAGATCTTTAAACATTTGCTGTAAAAAATCAGCGAACAAGTTGAAGATTTTTTCAATTTTTTATTCTTCTTTTGTCAATTCGTTCAATTTTATTATCATATGATTTTTTGTGAACAAAATAAAGAATATTTTTCACTATATACAATTTTTCACCAAAAAAAAATGAAAAAGAAGTGCGAAATAGGATATTAATGACATCTACCTTCAAATCCAGGGCCTACATCGTGGTGCAGCTGGAAGATGCGAACACATTTTAAACAAACAAAAATGACCGAAAAAGTCTAATGAGGCTCATTTCAAAGCATGGACCTACTTCTTCATGTGACAATAATCCGTCCAATGAGAGCTCAAAATGCAAAATTCGTTGGGAGTACAATCAGTAAAATACTAAAATTAAGGGTGCAAAATAGT